>NC_073339.2:43947500-44117500 GCF_027580225.2 Misgurnus anguillicaudatus | reverse complement strand
CTTATAACAAAAAAACAGAATAATGCCTAAAAGCTGCTTGTGTGACAATATGTACAGCTAACAAGCCAAAGAACCCAGAAATAAGTTTTTATAAGCTGTCGAGCCTTAAACCCAGTTCAGGCTTGACATTAACTTTTTGAGCAACTTGTCCTTCGGACAAGTAAATTTGCGTTGCACTTGTCCATGCACAAAAGTCACTTGTCCGGGTAAAGATTTAAAATATAATGTATTTTTTGTGTTTTGCTAATGCTAATCAGTGGCGGAGCAAGGGATTTTTCATAGGGGTGGCCAGGTAGGGGCCAGCAGTTACACTGGTGGCACATAAAATCATCCAACCTTAAAATACTTTAAAGTATTATAGGTGTGTTAATCAGAATAATGTATAACATACAATTGCTACAATACTTGAATTTTAATTAAACTGAATTGAGATTAACATACAATTTATAGTCATAATTGAACCTCGTTTTTTTGAACTATTTAATCAAATAAAACTTTTGAAATTTACTTTGAAACCAGGATTTATATCTCCCGTTGCTGAAAATACTATAGAGACCAGAAAATCATGTGAATTTAGGCCACTGAAATGATTCATTTGGCTGCTTGCTACTCTTTCTGAAGAATGATGCTATATCTGCTGCCTTTCTCTTCATTTTTCCCACATTTCAATGATGGTAGAAAAGTGTCACCTTTAATAAATGGACTAATCCGGTCACCCCTGTTATTAAGTGCGAAATTGACTGTTCCAAAACTTTCCGCTAGAGAGACTGCGCAGTGAATGATAACGGGAAAGGAGATCGGCTGAATAGTGTAAATAGTTATAGTTTAAATAATTTGATTCAAATCAAAGGAGGTTTTGTGGACTGTGCGTGTGCGTGCATTATACTAACCACACACATCTACGCACATTTAATAAAGTCAACGATTTGAATACTTTGAGTGAGACATACTTGTTCTAACCGGACAAACTGTAGCCTTCAACCAAACCCGGACTAGCAATTAAAGAAAAAATAATAGAAGATTTTTCAATGATTGTCTGACATTAAAACACTAAAGCAAAACATTAAAACATTACCATGTTTTAAAAAACTTATTAGAATAAATGTATCTAGATTATCTGTTATATATATATAAAATCAATCTTAAACCTAGCATTTACGCTGTAGCCTAATGTTCGTGTGGGATTTTTAATGTACAGTGACGAACTCTGTCATATTCAAATCAGCTGTCGCGCAGCACACACACACATGCGCGCTGAAAGAGAGATTCTCGTTATAAAACAGATTCTTAAACAAGATTTTAAGCCCATTATGTGTTTTACCGAACGTTAGAAGAGAAAAAATACGGACTTAAATCGGCTTTTTTGACACACAGTGAAGTCATTTATTCACGCCGGAGCCTGAAGAAACATCACTCTACACTCCACTCCACGCGACTCCCGCCCCTCTGTGTTCGGCGATCAGGTTTAATGCGCGCACAGCTTGTTTAGTAACAATAACAGTAACATGTAAACGTGTGTGTCGGCGTGCCGCGCTCTCTGTTCAATATTCCGCTCGGTGGTTTGCGCTGCGCGTTCTGCTCTGTCGTTAACGGCACATAACGTGAAGTAACATTGATTGAAATTTAACTTGTCCAGTCGGACAACTAATTTTCTCTTACACTTGTCCTACAAAAAATCCCACTTGTCCCGGACAAGCGGACAAGCCTTAATGTCGAGCCCTGTGCTGCGTCCGAAACAGCCTACTACTTACTATATAGTACGCGAAAAGCAGTAGGCGAGGCGAGTAGTATGTCCGAATACGTAGTATTCGAAAAACAGTATGCGAAAAGTACCCGGATGACCTACTACTTCCGGCTAGATTTTGCAGTGTGCATACGATGGACGCTTCACTATCCCATGATGCCCCGGGAGAGGAGTTATCCAACGAAGACGACGAGGCGTGCGGTTGTTTTCCTGTTGTTTTCGCGCTGAAATGACATGACGTGATGACGACGTATATCACGTGATGTAGCAACATGGCGGATGTAGTACGTCCGAATCTCATTCATACTACCATGATTCATACTATACAGTACCTACTGTTTTAACGCTAAGTAAGTAGGTACTTCATCTAATTCAGTACCTACTATACAGTATGCGGTTTCGGACGCAGCCCTGCAGTCTTTAAGGAGAATAAAGTGGATCGCCGACTACGTTTCCCCCTATTGGACGCAGTTCTACTAATAGAATAGTACTATGAAAAGTTGCCTGAATCCATTTTTGTGTCTTTAAACGCTTTGGGGTCGACAGCTTATAAAAACTTATTTACAGAGGAAACTTAAAAACAGAATAATACCTAAAAGCTGCTGTGTGACAAGGGTGTACATCTAACAAGCCAAAAAAAAAACAAATACGTTTTTATAAGCTGTCGACTTTTAAAACGAGCGTTTAAAGAATCAAAAGTGGAAACAGGCAACTTTTCATAGTACTACTATTACATTGCTAAAACACAATGTATTCAGTATAATACAATGTGTTCGCGTGGTTTATGGTAAAAAACAACAACATTATTTTTCCACATACCGTACAACCAGGTAACTTTTACAGTTAGGGACCATTTTTGACCTTTTGTTCTGACAGCATGGCTATAAAAATATCCTAAAAGTCCTAGTTTGCTGCTATATGTTGGCAAAATTGACATTTAGCTGAAATACACACACTAAATTTTTTTTTCATTTCAACCTACTATTATTTATCTTGCCTAGAGATGAGTTGTTATAATTTATAAAAAAGTCAACTTCATTTTATAAGTTTGTAGCAACTTATCTTTTGACAAGAAAATATAGTTAGTTGACTTGTAATATGTAAAGTAAAGAGATGATTTAGCAAAAAAATAAGGCAGCAAAGTATTTGTTTTACAGTGTAATGACTTATCCTGCACTACACTGATTTTTTTGCACCCCTGACTATCATAGTATTTTTCCTACTATGGAAATCTATGGTTCTCCAAAACCGCTTGATTACAAACATTTCTCAATATATCTCAGTTTTGTGTTCTGCAGAACAAAGCAATTTATAGAGATTTGTAACAACTTGAAAGTGATTAAATGATGACAGAATTTTCATTTTTGGGTGAACTCTCTTTAAATGTTTCATTTCGTATATTTTCAGTTCACTGAAAAAAATATAAAATGCAGCATGAAGTTAAATCAACTTGGTCAATTCAACCTACTATTTAAGTTTTGGCTTGTGAAAAGTTGACATAACTTATTAAATCAAGTTGAAATTGTTTAACTTAATTTTTTTAAGTTAAAGTAACACAAAAATATATGTTGATTTGACAAAAAAATGCTGTATATTTTTTACATTGTTTATTCATTTATATAGCACAAATAAACATTGACCACAGTGCTTTACAGAGAGATAAAGAAGAAAAAAAATATATAGAGAGAGAAGATGGAGCTTGAGTTTTGATTTAAACTTGTATACAGAACACAGGGATCGCAGAGATAGTGGCAGGCTATATCCCATATCACCTAAAAATGAATAAACATCAACCAATAGGAAAAACCTTTAATTGCATGATTAGAACTGATGATGACTGTGGAAAGTAATAAATAAGATCTGTATGGGTGGAACTTGGAATACGGTAAGCCGTGCCAGATCCGGACTGAAGCGTCCAGTGAGGCCGGCTGATATGGGTCGTCGCAGCTCGGCGAGGTGGTAACCCAAACCTGAGGAATGGAAGAGGGATGGAAAGTTTGTGCAGGAGAAGTGGAGTGTGTGAGAAGGGCAAGCAGTTGTTTGTCACGGGGTTTTCGGGTGATTGGGGTCGAGTGTGTGTGTGTGTGTGTAAAGGAGGTGGAGGGGTTGAGTGTAAGTGGATGGATGAGTATCACTGTGGCTTGTTATGACTGACTGCTGCTCCCCGCAAATTTGTGGTACATGAAATACATTACCAGGCAACAGATGCTAATTCATAAGCTTCTGATCATTAATTGCCTTTATATTACAAAATGTACAGATAAAGCAATAATGAACCCACAGGAAAGAAAATTGCACAAGATTAATTTTAATAGTTTCCTGCTAAATGGTTTTGCATCACAATGCTTTTTTACATGAGTGAACCCATAATTACACATCAAATCGAATACTTTTATAATATTTCAGTCTTAATACTTAATAATATTTAATACCATTTAATAATTTTTCAGTCTTTTAGGATAACTGGCCATGCTGGCATGCAATTTAAATATGCTTAAAAATAAAGGTTCTTGCAATTGAATTTCCCAGGCTATATGTTTTCATAAAGCATCTGAATAACAACTGAGAAAATGTAGTGATGCATAAAAGGAAAATAATGTATACAGAGGAAACAAAGTGTGAAGATTTGTCATAACATGCATAATCTTTATACAGTATGTGCAGAAAAATAATATAGCCTATATTAATGTATAATATACAGTATATAATAATAATATATCTAATGCATTTTATAATACAGAAAATGTGATAATGTAAATATTATACATCAACATTATTATATAAAATATAATTATAAAAATATATATTTTTACTTAAATAGTTGAAATTTGTAAACCTATATACTTGCTGTATGTCAAAAGGATGTTTTGTTAAATGCAAAGTAATTTTCCCAAGCTGTTTATAAAGTCTCTTTTAGGCAATGTCTGGGAAATGAGCCCTGAAATCACACAATTCCGCCCCTGACCGGTCAATTGTCTGCCAGCTGGAGAAGAAAACAAGCGCGAATCGTGAAATCAAATTTGCGAGATCGGTCAAGATCTGGATGCATCCGAAGCGAAATTGGAAAAGCAAGTGTGACCTCGAAGTTTATTTACGCTTTGGCGGTCTCAATTAGACGATAATTGCACGTCTTAACAAGAGGAAGAAATTTCTCAGCCCTTAATGAATCCTCCCATCATCTGCATCACTATTAAATAGAGACGGGTGTTTTTGTGTCTGAACACATCGCACTTCGTACTCGGCGGTGCCTTGACTCCACACCAGGTTGTTTGGAATTCTCCATCTGGAATCTCTCAACGGATCGGCGTGCGGGTTTCTACAGTAACCGTATACCCGGCAACTGAGAATTCTGGAATGCAAAAACATGGACTGAAAGAGAGATACAGAGATCATCAGTTTGATTTATGAGTTTCCCCAAGAATTACGATTTAATTAAAGGCATGGAGACGTACGTGTCGGTCGTGTACATAAAGCGCCTGCTTTTAAATTATTGCCACAATACCATGTGTTTCACCAAAGACTAGCAATTTCATCTCTTACATAACTCAATATTTCTTTATTTTTACAACTTGTTATTTCTGGACTAGTTATTATGAGGAGTCTACTGAAATCTTTCAGAACTGATGTACTTTGCTTCACTTGATTGTGTAGTTTTTTTGGGGGGTTGCCTTTATTTGATAGACAGTATGTCAGGAGAGGACAGGAAAGTTCAGGGTGGAGAGAGGGGTACATGATCGGCAAAGGACCTCGAGCCGGGTTTCGAACTCGGCTCGTCGAAAATGTGTCAGAGCACGCCCCACTACACCATCAGATCCGACTACTGACGTGTTTTTATCATTCACACCAATACATCTCAAGTTGATATTTTACTTTATGTCCAATATGACAGCAGTGCAACCCCAACCAATACTAATCTTCAAATATTTAAATGTTTTGGCTTTTTTGGGTGGCTTATGAAAATGCATATGGTTTATTTCCTCTACGTGGGACTGTGGTAGTACCATGGCATTTTTAGTAAGGAATCTAATTTTGGAGCTCCACCAAAACACGATGGGGTATAGATCAAAGTACCTCTGTTTGATATATCCAACGCTATCTCACGAGAATTCGTACATATTTTACGAGTTGGCTAATTCGTATTAATTTATACGACCACATTCGTAAGTTTTGGTACGATTTACCTTGACCAGTGTTAGGGGTAACGCATTACAAGTAACTTGCATTGCGTAACAATATTACTTTTCTGAATTAATGGGTAAGGTAACACATTACTTTATAAATGTACACATTAAAATGTGAGTTACTTTTGGGTTTAATTAATTCAATTTAAAAATAAACGTAGAATTAGGCACTCTGTGCACCTGAGCGGGAACAGTTTGAGTCAGAAAGGAGATGGCAGGCCAGAGCTTGATACTTTTTCGATCATAAAAAACACCTGCAAGGCCTGAAAGAGATCAAGCCTCAGCCAAGTAAGAAAACGTAACTTAAAAGTAACGTAAGCATTACTTTCCGTGAAAAGTAACTAAGTAACGCAATTAGTTACTTTTTTGGGGAGTAACTTAATATTGTAATGCATTACTTTTAAAAGTAACTTTCCCCAACACTGTCCTTGACCCCTGTGACGTTGGCATTAGGGGTTCGGTTTTGGTGTTGTATTTTTTTCATGAGAATCGTACGATTTTGCACGATTAACTTCGTATAATTGATACGAATTAGCAAACTCGTAAAATATGTACGATTTCTCTTGAGATCAGGCTGGATACATCACTACGTACCAAAGCACCATCAGAGTATTTTTCTGTTGTAATACCTTTGTTATATCCTAAGCTTTGATATATCCATCCTGATATCACGAGAATTTGTAGATATTTTACGAGTTGGCTCATTTGTATGAAATCGTACAAAGTTAAGCGTGCAAAAACATACGATTATCATAAAAAAACAATAACGAAACCCCACCCCTAACCTCAACTTCACAGGGGAAAGGCAATTCATACAAAAATGTATGAATGTGGTCATATGAATTAATACTAATTAGCCACCTCGTAAAATACCAGCCCAGTCTCACAAATTTTTTTTATATAGTCACGTAATTTTTCGTGATATTATTACGAATTTCCACGTTTTTCGTTATCGTATAACAAATTTCTGTTTTCGTGTGATTATCATGTATTGGTTACTCAACTGTTTTGTCCTATTTTCTTACCATTGTTGCTTTGGTTTAGGGTTAGATTTACATATAATGACATCCCTACCCAAACCCAACTCTAACCCTAACGCCAGGCGACATATAAAAAAATAAATCATAATCAAAATAGTATAAACCAATGTATAAAGTGACATTCTAATGCAAGCACCAAATCTAACCGTAAACCAAAGCGACAGTGGTTTAAAAATAGGAAAAAGCAGTTGAGTAACGAACACGTGACAATCACACGAAAACAGGAACTCGCCACACGACCACGAAAAAACACGGAAATTCATGATAATATCACGAAAAAGAAGCAGAAAATTACTTGACTATATCACGGAACCCTGTGAGACTGGGTAGCAAATACGTACGAATTGCCATGACATACCGTTGATATATAGCATGGTACTAAAATTCATGTAGAAGACACTACATTTTATGCCACATACAATAGACATACCATTGAAGTACTACTACTGTATCATGGTAGCGTTCCTGTAGCTCAATTGGTAGACCATTATGCTAGCAGCACAGACGTCATGGGTTTGATTAACAAGCAACACACATACCTTGTAATGCATTTTAAGTTGCTTTGGATAAAAGCATCTGGCAAATGCATCAAATGTACTCATGTACAATGTAAGACCGAATAATAAGCTACATGCCAGTTCAAAAGGAAAAATACCATTCCCAACTAATGCCAATCCAGTGAGTCTTAGACACACATCTCTTGGATGGTGGCCACAGCTCTTAGCACTAAGCTAATAGGAACGTTCCTTTTATCATGATACAGGAACCCGATACGGGGACTGAAATGTGGGGCACGAGTAGCCCGCGCTGCTCTTGTCAAACAAAACACCTGCCGTCACCGTCGAATGACCCGAACCAACCAGTCAACAGAGGAAGGACACTGGCTGTGGATAAAACAGTATTGATCTAAATTAAGCATGTCTATCGAAGGTAGCAGGATTTGAACTTGACCTTTGCTTTTGATTCCTTGAAGTATATCGAGAGATCGAAATGTTGCAATAAAGTAATTTCTATTTTTGCAAGTGGATAGTGTGCGGGACCTCTCTTTTTCCATTTGTCAATATTTAGACTTTCGAGTCCTGCTCTCTTACGCACCTATCGCATACAGGTGTGCGATGTTTATGTGATTGAATATATTTGATTGTACATGTACAGTAGTAATTAATACTACGAATAGAGCATGTTTACGGACGGACTTTATAAGGAGATCCCTTTCTGATTTATACTTCAATGGAAAGCTTATTTATTCAGCTTTCAGATGATGTATGGTTTTGTTAGGATAGGACAATATTTGGCTGATACACCCATTTGGAAATCTGGAATCTGAGGGTGCCAAAAAATATTGTAAAAATTGCCTTTAAAGTTGCCAAAATGAAGTTCTAGCAACACATATTACAAATGATATAGTTTTGAAATATTTATGGTAGGAAATGTACAAAATATCTTAACAATTTTTGGCATAAAAGAAACATTTTTACCCATAAAATGTATTTTTGGTTATTGCTACAAATACACCCATGTTACTTATGGCTGGATTTGTGGTCCAGGGTCACAAATATGAATTTGTTTATTCATTTATTATATATTAATATTACATAACAGCATGTTAACCAAAATAGATTTTTTTTTTTGAAAACTGGTCATTTGGTTTCATTTCTTGAATTAAAACCAGGATGCGTGTCTTTGAATAACATTTGCTACAGTAGCTTTAAAATAGGAGTGCTTATCTTGCATGACGTAGGCGTGTCTATCGCTCATGTGCAGTACTTACATGTATAGCTGGTGAAGGGCAGGTCAGTGTGTTCCAATGCATAAAGGTTCATTCTGAGGGTCTGTTGATAATGGACTTTTGAGTCTCACTGGAGTCTCATAATGACAGTGTAATGAAATGAGTGAAATCCACTCGACTGGCAAGATTAGTTTCAGAGTCGTAAATGAAAGGAGGGACGTAATTGAAATAAATGAGTAATGACCATAAAGGACAAGCAGATGAAATGTGAAATGAGAGGTCACGCGGACCTTTGGGCCATTATGAACTGAGATTCGACTTACGGATTCTGTTGGGAATCTGGGGTCGCATTTATAAAGCGTGCACCAGTTCACACGCAAAGGTTGTGATCTTTAAAAAAACAAACTTGACGGGAGAATGGGCTTGAAGGATGGGATCTGAGGATGATTCATGTACGCACACTTGCAGGTGATCTGTGATTTATAAAGGAAACATTGCTTTGTTTTATAAGTCTTAAAGGATAAGTTCGGTATTTTACACTTAAAGCCCTGTTTTCAGATTGTTTATGATGAAATAAAACAGTTTTGACTGAAATTTCGACATATGCGGGTGCCGCGAGAATTTACGGGTGTTTGTTGTTTCACCTCCCACCTCTACAATGGGAGTATAGGTGCACAGGAACAATCCTTCCTAAAATGTTCGTTTACAAAGACGTGAAACTCACCGAGTGGTCAGGGGTGTTCACTGATATGCTCACACAAAAATCTCTGCAAAATACGCATTCCAACAGGTTTTATCGTAGTTTTTATCCTCCAACTCCATTGACTTGTATTAGTTGTGCTGTGAGGTACGGTATTACTCCGCCGCCGGGAACGTTGTTTGTATTCTTGCAATTGGCAAAGGTGGATTATTGCCACCACCTGGGCTGGAGTCTCTATTATTCAAGCTCTCAGCGGAAGAATGTACGGGTGTGAGGCGTTTGGAAAAATAGGTCCACAAGTTAACAACGAATGCTAAAACAGCTGTTGGAAAGCATCTTTTGTAGTGATTTTTGTGTGAGCATATCAGTGAACACCCCTGACCACTCGCTGAGTTTCACGTCTTTGTAAACGAAAGTTCAATGCATTCCAGGAAGGACTGTTCCTGTGCACCCACACACCCACTGCAGAGGTGGGAGGTGAAACAATAAACACCCAAAAATTCTCGGGGCAGCCGCATATGTCGAAATTTCAGTCAAAACCGTTCTATTTCATCATAAACAATCTGAAAACAGGGCTTTAGGTGTAAAATACCGAACTAATATTTTTTGGCGCATGCCATTTTTGTCTTTTGTGCGTACGTAGACTTTTAGTATGGACCCTACGCACAGTTTTATAAATGAGACCCCTGGTCTTTGTGGAAATGGATGCAGTTTCCGGACTATCAGGGGTATTTTAACTGTCAGTAACATGAAATAATATTCAGTTGTTTATAATATTTGACAATTTAAAACTTTTGCATTAATAAACATGGGCAGTTATTGTTAATACGCATCAATTCTGTGACAATTTGTAAATAAAGCTTGTGTTGATTGGTAATAGATGGTCTAAGTAGATTGTGGGGGCTTTGTGTTGTTGTGTTAATGTATCAACAAAAATCCTAAAAATGATAACTTAATGAATTACAAGAGAGTTATTTCATTTCTTTTCTAATTTTATCTAGCTTTTGATTGAATGTTCACCTGTACTTCTTCCTTAAAGCGATACTCCAGACAAATTTCAAAATGACCCCATGTTTTACTCACTCTCAAACAATCTAAGATACATATCTCCATCATCTTTCAGACCAAGACATTTGGAGTTATTTTAGTAAACGGTAGAAAACAGGAACCAGGGAACAATTTCTGACTTTAAACCCCCCAAAAGTGCATTCATCCTTCGCAGAAGTAATCCACATGGCTTCAAGGGGTAAAAAATGTCTTCTGCAGTTAATTTTGTAAGAAAATATCCGCATCAACAGTCACAGTGACACTTTCCGTTGGCAACGAATGCTCACTACGCTAAAACTCTTAACGTGAATTGCGCAAGTGCAAGATGGCATCGTTATCGGAAGGGGTCTTCACGGGTCCAATTAGATCCGAAAACCAGAGGTCCGACTCAAGACCCAAGCGGGTTCGGGTCTAAAAGTTTCACGTGTGCCTCAGACACAGGTCAGGTATAATAATAGTGCCATCAGGAATTTTGCCGAACAGACCGGAGACAAGCCGAATAATCTTGTGTGCGCTCATCCAGTCCTTTGCCAAGCGCACTTGTGACATTGTGTGGCTGGTGGTAGATACATTTTTCATTGAGACTGACCTGTCAATCAATTTTGAATGCATATTTTAGCGGTTACCTTGCCTTCGTCATCACATAACAAAGGAAAATAAATGGAGCAGTGGGCCAAATTGGATGCGAGGCCAACAGGGTTTCTTTCTGTTTGACTTGTGTATGCAGGAATGCAGACTGCACACCCGTCTGTGCATTTTGGTCCAGTCGGGTCAGAATCTGGTCGAATTTTTTCGTGTCAGGTCTATTTTTAAAAATAAATAGGAAAATGCGGGTAAAAGTGATTTGGGTCATTTCGGGTCGGGTACATTTCTTTGGACACAAGAAGAACTATGTGTTCGTCTGAAAGATGGTGGACATATGTTTGAGGTATTTTTAATATTTGGCTGGAGTATGGCTTTAAAGGCGGTTTCTCCCCATTCGTGGGTTAATCCAACTACAAATTCTCTTATGCAAACATTTTAATGCCAAGTAGGTAAATTAGGCTGTAACCATTTGAGCACGGCCCTGGATAGCATAACTGAGAGATGAATGAATTAGTGCTAATCAACAGGAGTAATTATCAGTAATGGTAGATAAGTATGCTTACTTAGTCTTTGCTATAACGTGCTTGAACGTAATTACAGAGCTTCAAGTTTCTAGAAGAGCATGATGGATCCAGATGATCTCATTACTTATAATATTGCCTTATTACATTAGACATGTACTGTATAACATAATTTTGCAACAAAACAAGATATTCTCACTATAATACTCATGTTAAATAATTTACCCTTTTAAACGGAATAAAAGCAAAACAAATAAAGACATTAATCTGTGATGTATAAACATGATTTTATGTACATGGCAATCAATGCTGACCAACATCCGGGGAAACAAAAATAATATCATTAAAGATGACATTATTGATAAAAACAGACCAAAAATAAAAAAAATAACAAAAAACTTATGAGAGTAATCGATTTTACGTACAATTTTATAGAAATGTAATATAAAAATGATAAAATAAATGAAAAATAAAATTAGCAACAACAAAAATACAAAATTGATTTAAACAAAGATTATTCATTGATCAGAGTAGCATTTGACTATAAGGTTAAAAAATAGTTAAAAACACAAAACTTCATGTACAGAGATCAGACAGACAGTATATTCATCTTCAAACTGTCTGTTTTACAGCAAACCATTTCATTCAGGCATCAAGATGTGTACAAATGTGCAAAAACTGATCGTAAAGTGACGTTCTGCAAAAAATGTGTTCGTGTTTGAATCGCTTCTCTGTTCTCACAAAGCAAGGACATCGCTGCATCCCGTGATTCACGTTTTTTAAAACGCTGCTCGTCCGAACACAATATGAGAAGGTTGAGAAAGTGTTGTTTTGAAGTATATTATTGCACCTAAGGGGCAGCATTTCAATGAGCACACTGTAGCATTACAATAACCAAAAAACTGAAGAAAAGAAATGCAAAGAAAGTTAAAACTTCACCTGAGATAAAAGGAGAAAAGTGACAACAAAAGTCAAAACAGTTTTTTGAGACTTTGATATGGGATCTGCTGTTTATCCTGTTGTTATTGTAACCTTCCCTTCTTCAGTTTCATTGTTTACATTTAGGCGTTTAGCATTGGGCCTCACAACATATAAACAAATGCAAATGGAGTGTTGTGGGACGACATGCCTCAGTAGTGAACGTGGAGTAATACCAAAGCAAGACAGTGAATAAAAACATTAAAATTCAAAGTACACATTTTAATTAAACTTATTTAAAAACATCCTACTCAAACTACCGTAAGGCACCAAATATATTAAATCAACGCTTTGGGGGAAATTAATAAAGCCAGTGGGCATTTTTAATAATATTGCAAGAAACTATTGATATGTTATCATCCGAAAGAGAGAAACAATTAGACATCACACAACCAGGAGGGTAAACTTCACAGAAAATGGCTATACCAACCACAGCACACCATCATATAAACATTTATGCGGTTTTGTGAATTAAATACATACGTACAAACATATATACAAAAAAACCCACATGCATTATTGCAGCTGTACGAATGTGAATGCACTCCAGTTTAAAGAATATTATAGTACACACACATCCATCAAATGTATTAAAACGGTATAAAATAAACCTAATAAAATGTTGGACATCCATAAACCAGCTTACTTTCCTTACTCTACCTATTTTTTGTGTAGCCATGTTGCACATTCTAGGAAATTATTTGATCTTCAATGGCCTCTGAATGATAAAGTTCGCAATTAAACCTTCTAGACGGCACCTATCATTGGCTTTTTCTGTCGAGGATCTGTGTATTGTTCATCATCATACGGCCCGTAGCGATCAGGACTGGCCGTGCGATAGTTCCCCTGGCTCACTGTATCGTATCGCGGTGGCGCTCTGGCTCCTGGATTGGGGGAGGAAGGAAGATCTTGCCTGATAGGACCTTTCTGTAGCGCTGCAGATGATGGGTAGTAACCAGCTGGGCCGTCTGCGTGTCTAGGTACAGGCAAACGGCCCGAGCGTGGTGGATAGTCATCTTGATGGGTCTCTTGATTGGGGTATTCATAGGATAAGTTCGGGTAATCCGCCGGATGCATTCTCCTGTGAAACAGAAAGGATATGAGGACATGAAGATATAAAAAAAAAACAATAATAAATGCAGTCTCGTAAAATTTAAATCACATGCAGATGCTTAAAGTTAATGGGTGCTATACAAAACTATTGCATTTACGTAGTTGGCGACGGCGTATGCCCATTCATTTCTTTTATTGAATCAACATTAAAATTCCAGGTTAAATTTATATGAACACATTTGCAGAAATGTTACTGTGGGCGCTTTGACTAAAGTTTTTCGCCATTTTAATCACTGTTCTGTCTCGGTATTAGGGATGCATAATGATTAAGTAAGGAATAATTGATGATGACCGTCGAATTATTAAAAAAAAGTTCATTATTTTTCAATAATTCAATGGCCCGTCGTCAATTATTCCACCTATACTATGGTTACCACACCTCAAGACATCGATCACATGATATGTTTAAAGGGATTCGTCCGGTTTTTGTACTTAAATCGCTATTGTGAGTAGCACTATTTCTTCCCAGTCTCATCCAATGGCTCTTTTGTTTGTTCCAAAACGTCATTTTTGGAAAATCGTCCGTCATGTTGTTTTTGTTAGTCCGTTATTAGTATTACAGTTATCTATGCAAAGTGATATGAAACTGTAATCCGGTCAAGGAAGCTGCCTGGAACTACGTTCGCTGTGCATTTCCCAGAAAATAATTGCACATCTCAGAACATTTATCAGCCAATCAGATTCAAGCATTCAACAGACCCGTAGTATAATCGCAATTAATCTATACTGTAGCAGAATAAATGTTTTTGTGTGTGTGAACTGTGTATAATAACTTTGTATAGATAAATGCACAAACATGCATGTATATTTCGGAAATCTTTACACGTGTATAAACATTTGTGTATTTATTTATAATTTATAATATATTTAAATATAATATAATTTATATTTATATAAAAATAAATACTTAATATATAATTTTTTTCTTCTTAAAATTATACATGTATGTGTGCATATTTATATATACTGTAGTGCAGTGGTTCTCAAACTTTTTCCGCGTGCGGCCCCCCTTGTGTACGGTGCATTCCTTCGCGACCCCCCCAAAGAAAATTTATGACAAAAACTGTTCTAAAATGTAACATTTAAATTAAACAAAACATATGAAGTTATACAAAGTATTGCTTGCGGGTTAGTAGCCTTATTTTTTTTAAGGTTTAATTACACAGAATTCATGATAAATGAATGTATTTTATAAAATGTCATAAAACTGGGGCCCAGTTTGAGAACCACTGCTGTAGTGTACATAATTATTATACACAGTTTACACACACATATATGATGTAAACAAAACTTTTATACTGCCATAGATTAATCGTTACCAGTCATATGTAGCACAGGTATGTTTGTAGCAATAGCCAAAAATACATTGTACGGGTCAAAATTATTAATTTTTTATGCCAAAAATCATTAGATTATTAAATGAAGATCATGTTCCATAAATACATTTTGTAAATTTCCTCCTAGCAAAATATACATCAAATGTATTTAACATTAGTAGTATGTGTTGCTAAGGGCTTCATTTGGACAACTTTAAAGGCGATTTTCTCAATATTTAGTTTTTTTTTGCACCCTCAGATTCCAGATTTTTTGTATCACGACCAAATATTGTCCTTTACTAACCGTACATTATTGGGAGGCTTGCTTATTCAGCTTCCAGATGATGTATAAATCTCACTTTTAAAAAAAATTTCCCCCCCTTATGACTGGTTTTGTGGTCCAGGGTCACATTAAGATATGTAACTATTTGCAGGCTTTAATGTATTCATATAATGAAGGATTATTATACCCTACATTATTGATTCAAGTACTGCATCCATCTATTGTCCATCAAACTTCCTGCAACCTCTAAAAATTCAACACTAGGACCGTTACGTCAAATCCTGTGTTATAAAACTGTGCAAAACCAGTGTGTGTGTCAAGTTCTCATGAAAGTGGTGTTTGACGTTTAATATAGCTCACAGTGAAAGCATGACTTCAGCTCGAACACAAGTTCACCTGCCAAAGTAACTTACAAACAAAAGTGTGTGTGTGTATAGACCGTGCACAGTACCGCGAGGGTTGGAGATGTGTGTGTATTATCCGTCAGCAGCGTATGTGGTGCGTCTGTCAACTCCGACCACCCAAGAACTGAATGAGAAATACTGCAGTCCAAACACTGTGTGTGTGTGTGCGTGCGCGTGTGTTCGTAAATGCAGATAAAGCCCAAACACACCCAGACTGAAGGCTCCAGACTAATATTACAAAGTAACTATTGTGCTTTCAACAGCGCATTTCATTTTGTTCTTACTGAGCGACTGTAATGACAGCGCTCATAATTCAAGCGCTTCTGTGAAGAATAATACAATGTTTACAGTAAACTAACGGTAAATGGTTGCGGATTTAACAGGAATGAACGTCTGTGAGACCTCTGGGAATGTATCCTTAAAGATTTACTGTACAAGCTTGCATTATAAAAAAAAACTATTGTCGTAATCTTTTCCAGTAGCTGAACTTTAAAACGTTTATGATGATATATACCACACTACCACTACAAAATGTGAAAACTTCGCTCATGTCATTTTTAGTGATTTAGTGACTGCTTTCTACATAATGTAAAGCACATTCTGCAAAAATATAACCTTATTATCCAATATTAAAGATACCAAATTGAAATCGATGTGAAATCATTCTTTGATATCATTATAAGATTATGAGACTTTAGTCTGGATTTCACTAAAAGGGTCACAAAAATACTTACAAAAATACATGTTTTGCCCTTTCTGTACATTAGACCAGGTTTCTTTTTAAACTTTATGATGGTAAGGACCCCAAATATTACGAAACTTAAACGAGAAACCCCATGCTAAAATATATACCCATATATTATTTATATACAAAACATTTAAATTGTTAGAGAAAAAACAGATAATTTACTCCCCACAATGTCATCCAAAATGTTGATGTCTTTCTTTGTTCAGTCGAGAAGAAATTATGTTTTTTGAGGGAAACATTCCAGGAATTTTCTCATTTTAATGGACTTTAATGGACCCCAACACTTAACAGTTTTAATGCAGTTTAAAATTGCAGTTTCAACGGAGTTTCAAAGCACCCTAAACGATCTCAAAAGAGGCATAAGGGTCTTATCTAGCGAAACAATTGTCATTTTTGGTATGGAAAATAAAAAATATGCACTTTTAAACCACAACTTCTCATCTTCCTCCGGTCCTGTGACGCACCAGCGCGACCTCACGAAATACGCCATCACATCAAGATGTCACGGATGACGTATCAAAACTACTCCCCAGTGTTTACAAGTGTGAAGAAAGAGGACCGTTCCAACGTTGTTGCATGTCGAATGATACTAATTAATGTATTTGTGTCAGTTTATTGTTCAAAATGGTCAGCAAATGTGTGTTTCATATGTGTAACACGTGACCTTTCCACGTCATTACGCAATTACGCGAGGTCGCGCTGGCGCGTCACACAGCCGGAGGAAGAAGAGAGGTTGTGGTTTAAAAGTGCATATTTTTTATTTTTTCTTGCCAAAAATGACAATCTTTCGCTAGATAAGACCCTTATACCTCGTTTGGGAATGTTTAGAGTCCTTTGAAACTGCAATTTCAAACTGCATCAAAACTGTTAAGTGTTGGGGTCCATTAAAATGAGAAAAATCCTGGAATGTTTTCCTTAAAAAAAAAAAACATAATTTCTTCTCGACTGAACAAAGAAAGACAACAACATTTTGGATGACATGGTGGTGAGTAAATTACCTGGATTTTTTTTTTTTAAGAAAATTGACTAATCCTTTAAGCCCGGGATACACTGCACGATTTTTGGCTCACCCAGATGAAAGATTACAATTGTGGTGATTTCTGTGATCGTGGGTCTTCATCGGTGGTCCTATGTTGTACAGTAAGAGAGGTTCAAAGACGGTCGATATTCCGGTCTTGGGTCCAAACATAGCCTACAATAGCTTTCCAATAGAAATGCATGCTGGAGACATTGCACTAATGTGTTGCAGCCGTCGAAGCCTCCGACTCGATAGGTGTCATCATCAGACGGTCTACATGCTTGTCGTACCCAAATTTAAATGATCCATGTCGCACAGTGTGATAATATTGTTCTTATAGGAGTGTAAAAATCCTGCAGTGTATCCCGGGCTTTAGATAAATAATCATTTTAATATTATAAAGACAGCATATTGTTCTAAATAATGCTTTATCTTTTTTTCTCTGAAATTTTCTGGGGACCTCTTAGAATTTTTTGGGAGACCCCTGGGAGACCCATATGACATTGTACACTATAATGCATGACATCAAGTCACAAAGTAGTGCAGCACATAACCCATATAAACCAGAATATATGAGACACACATCATTTACACAAGAATGTATAATGCATACCACATATATACTAGAATACATAGTATACTTCATGCACACTAGACAGTGAGGGCTTCAAACTTGTGTTAGCACGGTAGATTAGCCATAAGGAGGAGAGCAGCAGGTTACAGACTGCGCTGGCAGCTGAGGATTAAACTAGACTTAGAAACCCACGGCGGCACCTCCGCTGGGACAGACACAAACAAGTGTGCTACGCCCGTACCCTACATCTGACCTCTTGATCCAGTGACCCAGAGTAAACCCACATGCTCAGGGTCACAGCTGAGAGAGCGTGTCAAATATCCAGATGTGCACAAGTATCCATAATTGTGTGTGTATGGGAGAGAGTTTTGAAGTATTGTCATGGTAAAGGTCATGTCTGCTAGTCACCACATGCTCATTTAAACAACTGCGGGTCAAAGTGTCTTAATGTGACGGAGATGCGAGCAAACGTGTTGAGTGTGTGTTTATGCATAGACATAAAACTGTACAGTAAGTGGTGTGACTTAACATAGAGGGTTATAAAACAAAGTAACAACAATTTCAGCCATCCATCTCTCTCACACGAGCACTTATCAACACTCCAGCCGCTGTACGAGGAGCCAAGCCGTCCACTAACATATTTTCCATCTTACGATCGGGAGGAATCTGAGCGTGACTCCGTGCACCTGCCCGAGAGGTTCGGAAGGAAATTCTTCCTTCGGCTCCTGATTTGACCTCGACTCTTGTGTCTCCCCTCAGAGACACACACACAATGCCAAACAGCTGGTGGGTGACGGGGTAACAAAGGAGGGTGTGTTGAATGGTAAGTAACAGGATGAAGTTGTTAACAGTCAATATGTAGGAATGGATTAAGGAATTGACTCAGATTCTGAAAACAAGATCAGGAAAATACAGTATGCGTGTGTGAGAGTGTGTGTGTGTGTGCGTTTATGTACAGACATGCATCTAATGTTTCTGTCTACCCATTTATCCAATCCATCCAACGTTCCTCCGTCAATCAAACTGTCTATATATCCATCCAACTAACTAACTATCTATTCATTAAACTATCCATCCATGCATCCAAACGTCGTCTGTCCGTCCATCCATTCCAACTATCTACCTGTCTGTCTGTCTGTCCATCCATCCATCAATTCATCTATCAATCCATCCATCCACCCATCAATACATCCATCGAACTGTCTTTACGTCCGTCTGTCCATCCATCCATTCCAACTAGCTACCTGTTTGTCTATCCATGCATCAACCCATCGGTCCATTAATCAATCCAACATCTATCAATCCATCCATCCAACTACCTGTCTGTCCATCCATCCATCCATTCCAACTATCTACCTGTCTGTCTGTCCATCTGTCTATCCATCATCAATCATTCCATCAGTCCATTAATCAATCCAACATCTATCAATCCATTCAACTATCTGTCCATCCATCCATCCATCCATCCATCGCAACTATCTACCTGTCTGTCTATCCATCCATCAATCAATCCATCGGCCCATTAATCAATCCAACCATCTATTAATCCATCCATTCATCCATCTGTCTGTCCATCCATCCATCCAACTATCCATCCATCCACTGAACTGTCTATACGTCCGTCCGTCCGCCCGTCCATCCAACAATCTGTCTATTTGTCCATCCATCGAAGTGTTTTTACATCCGTTCATCTATCCATTCCAACTATCCACCTGTCTGTCTGTCCATCCATCAATCTATCCATCCATCAAACTGTCTATATGTCCGTCCGTCCGTCCGTCCATCCATCTGTCCATCCATCAAACTGTCTATGTGTCTGTCCATCCATCCATCTGTCTGTCCATCTATCCATCCAACTATCACCCATCCATTGAACTGTCCATATGTCCATCTGTCTATTCATCCAACTATCTGTCCATCCATCCATCCATCCAAAGTGTCTTTACGTCCATCCTTCTATCCATTCCAAATATCTACCTGTCTGTCTGTCCATCCATCCATCAGTTAATCTGTCTATTCGTCCATTCATCAAACTGTCTATCTGTCTATCCATCCATCCAACTATCCTTACATCCATCCATCGAACTGTCCATACGTCCGTCCGTCTGTACATCCATCCAACTATCTGTCCATCCATCCATCCATCCATCCATTGAAGTGTATTTACGTCCATACATACATCTATCCTATCTTCCTGTCTGTCTGTCCATCCATCCATCCATTAATCTGTCCATCCATTACACTGTCTATCTGTCCATCAATCCATCCAACTATCCATCCATCCATCTAACGGTCTTTATGTCCATCCATCTATCCATTCCAACTCTCTACCTGTATGTCCATCCGACCATCCATCAGTTCATCTGTCAATCCATCCGTCCATCCATCCAACTATCCATCCATCCAACTGTCTATACGTCCGTCTGCTCATCCATCCAAATCTATACATCTGTCCATCCATCAAACTGTCTATCCGTCTATCGTTTGTTTGCCTGCTTGTCTTTCTGTCTATTCAGAACATAGACATACAGATAGACAGTCAGTCAAGAAAGGTAGAAAAACAGACAGACATATTTGTCTGATAGACAAGACAATTCCGGTAAATAGATAAAGCCCATCAATGACAATTTCAGACATCTGGCTCAAACAGAAAGTCAGACACACTTAGAGGGTTTTGCATCAGAGCCCCTCATATACGAATATTACATCAATGGCTGTTCCAGACATCGGGCCTTGGGGAAAACAGAAGCTGACGCAGGCAGAAAGCAAAATAACAGAGTTTCATTTCCAAACGCTGATTTCATTACATCCTCTGTGTTTCAAGGCAAACAATGTTAAAAGCAAAACACAGTCACTGTGCTTTATTTACTTGGAAGCAAAACGGCAGCCGCAGCCAAAACGCAATAAAAACAGAGCGAGATGTCATGACACTAAAGAAGTAACTGGTTTTTGTTGCCAAAATGAACGAACAAAGAAAACCGCAGTCTATTCTGATAAGCAATATCAAAACATCTCTTTCTATGCAGGCACCACCACACAATCTTAAATAAACGAATACTTCATAATCATAACTTCACTACAACCTCTGTAGTTGAACCCAATGTTCTCAGGAGTCTCGCTTTACTGGCACACTGTTAGATACGGAGTTTTGTTTTCGGGAAACATTGTTTAAAACACGCTATATGTTCACATACATGGTGAGATTTAAGGATCTTAACTGTAAAGGACCAATTCCATTATGAGTCACTATTTGCAGACAACAGTATTGTTGTGTAACCTCCTGCTTTTGTCTGATCTTTATCCAAATAAGACCCAAGAGTCTGGGCGATTAGTGGGCAAGTACTTTGGGCTAAAGCTCTTCACCCTAATTTCCATCCTACTGTGGTTAGGATGTAATGGAAATGATTCTTTTGTATGCAAATGTGATGACCTAAGAAGTAAACCATTTCTAAAGGATATTAATGTGAGAAAGCTTTAGAGAGAGAAAAAAGGAAGTAAACATGGTTGCTTAAAGCCACAATATGTAAGATTGCACAGTGTGATATATTTAATGCAGTTGCGTACTTATATTATCCCAAAAGCTTCCAAGAATTTGTAAATTCGTGGGAATTCCCATTTTAAATAAAGGCTTGTCTTCTTCATAACGTCAAACTGCGTCTTTTTACATTGTTATTGTGAAATAGCGACCTCTAGTGGTGAAAATCCTACATATTGTGCCTTTAAACTTTAACACAACGTAACGTGAATTTTTCAAATAAAAACAGCAAAGTAAACAAAACATTTCAAAAGGGATAGAAGTAATAAAATATAACCATAACAAAATCTTCACGCAGTTTACAAGCAAAACAAAACAACCAGAATCTTTCTTACAGCGGAATTGATTTCTGCAACATTTAAGCAACATCACGCTTAATATAAAATTCAAGCCGATAGCCATATGGTTTCCAGCCCTGAGTTTAAACCACTAAGCCACCATCCCAGCGATCCTTTACGTTCTGTGCTGACAGCTGCATTACACTTCCTACAATGAATGCAGTATAAAATCTGTCCCTGTGGCTTCAAATGTGACTCGCTGTTTAAAGTGATCAGTTTCAGCCTGGAGGAACTTCTCCGAAAGACCAAAACGAGCACTTTTGCTCCTACCGGATCGCACACACAGAGGACAGCGAGCGCATGGAAATATATGCTAATGCGACGAGGCGCAGTCATTTGAAAGGAAATGGGTCTGAATGAGCACCCGGGGGAACTGCGGCACTAAGTTCAACCCTGAAAAATGTATTTCATTTCATTTAAATGGTCCGTTCTTATGAACACATCGGGCTGCGGGCGACGCTGCCGTTTCAGGGCGAGCTGAGAGTCACGGGGGAATGAGGTGTTCAGTGTTTATTTTGAGGGAAACATTGAAACAAGGCGAGAAACGTGGAAATGACTGACTTTATGAGCAGCAGAAACTTTGTTTTTGATGTCTCTGCTAAAACTCGTGCAGGTGTTAAAGAGCATATGTATTTTTTTATAAGTACAAAGATTTGAAAATTTGCTTTGATGTACAAAGGTGTGATGTCTGCATTTTAAGACTAAAAACTCAGATGATGATGACACAGATGGTAATACTGTGGTACTTTATTACATACCATAGTACTAAATAATTATCATATTTGTATAGTATGGTAGCCTATGTTTTGAAGTACAGCATGTAGAGATGCACCAATATATCGGCCAATAATCAGTATCGGACGATAAAAGCAATGGCCGATATACCCTGTCAATCAAAAGAGAACAGGAAAATGCAATGAATTTGAGCTCTGTGTATAGAAAATGTAAAGAAACATCACTAGTTTAATATCAGATGGTCATTATATGAATAAATAACATTTGGAAAATGTAATCTTCAGAATTTAGTTAATGCAAGTTAACCAAAACTTAAAATTAACACCAAACTATTGGTATAGGCAGATATCAGTCTGAATAATCGCATATACGTGATTTTTTTTATATTGATGCAACTCTAATGGTGCATTCATACCAGACGCGAATAAAGCGGTAAGCGCAAGTGATTTACATGTTAAGTCAATGCAAAGACGCCATAGACATCCTGCGGTGCAAATTGAGAATTTGACGAATTGCACAAGTTGAAAAAATCTCAACTTTGGCAAATATTTGTGTCGCGTTTACCAATCAGGAGCTTGCTTTCTTAGCAACGTGATTACAACGTAGCGAGCGGATGGAGAAATACAAAACAACAATACAGGACAAAATCATTATCGCTGTATGTGGACACATCTTCATGCGCAAATTGAGCGTTTGACAAATTGCACAAGTTGTAAAAATGGGAACTTTGGCGGATTTTTGTGCAGCGTTAACCAATCATAAGCTTGCTTTTCTAGCGACGTGATTACGACGTAGCGAGCAGATGAGGAAATACAAAACAACAATGAAGGACAAAATCATTGTCGCTGTATGTGGACACATCTTCATACGCAAATTGAGCATTTGACAAATTGCACAAGTTGGAAAAATCGGAACTTTGGCAGATTTTTGTGCCGCCTTAACCAATCAGGAGCTTCCTTGCTTTCTTAGCGACATGATTACGACGTAGCGAGCAGATGCAGAAATACAAAACAACGATAGAGGACAAAATCATTGTCGCTGTATGTGGACACATCTTCATACGCAAATTGAGCATTTGACGAATTGCACAAGTTGAAAAAATCTGAACTTTGGCAAATATTTGTGTCACGTTAACCAATCAGGAGCTTGCTTTCTTAGCGACGTGATTACGACGTAGCGAGCGGATGGAGAAATACAAAACAACAATGGAGGACAAAATCATTGTCGCCGTATGCGGACACATCTTCATGCGCAAATTGACCATTTGACGAATTGCACAAATTAAAAAAAAAATAACTTTGATGGATTTTTGTGCCGCGTTAACCAATCAGGAACTTGCTTTCTTAGCAACGTGATAACGACGTAGTGAGCGGATGCAGAAATAAAAACAACAATACAGGACAAAATCATTATCGCTGTATGTGGACACATCTTCATGCGCAAATTGAGCATTTAATGAATTGCATGCACAAGTTGAAAAAATCGGAACTTTGACGGATATTTGTGCAACGTTAACCAATCAGGAGCTTTTTATTGATGTGATAACGACGTAGCGACCAGATGGAGAAATACAAAACAACAATGCAGGACAAAATCATTGTCTCTGTATGTGAACACATCTTCTTGCGCAAATTGAGTGTTTGATGAATTGCACAAATCGGAACTTTGGCGGACTTTTGTGCAGCGTTAACCAATCAGGAGCTTGCTTTCGTAGCGATGTGATTACAACGTAGCGAGCGGATGCAGAAATAAAAACAACAATACAGGACAAAATCATTATCGCTGTATGTGGACACATCTTCATGCGCAAATTGAGCATTTAATGAATTGCATGCACAAGTTGAAAAAATCGGAACTTTGACGGATATTTGTGCAGCGTTAACCAATCAGGAGCTTTTTATTGACGTGATAACGACGTAGCGACCAGATGGAGAAATACAAAACAACAATGCAGGACAAAATCATTGTCTCTGTATGTGAACACATCTTCTTGCGCAAATTGAGTGTTTGATGAATTGCACAAATCGGAATTTTGGCAAAACATTTTTGCAGCATTAACCAATCAGGAGCTTGCTTTTGTAGCGATGTGATTACAACGTCGCGAGCGGATGCAGAAATACAAAACAATAATGGTGGACAAAATCATTGTCGCTGTATGTGGACACATCTTCTTGCGCAAATTGAGCGTTTGACGAATTGCACAAATCGGAACTTTGGCGGATTTTTGTGCAGCGTTAACCAATCAGGAGCTTGCTTTCGTAGCGATGTGATTACAACGTAGCGAGCGGATGCAGAAATACAAAACAATAATGGAGGACAAAATCATTGTCTCTGTATGTGAACACATCTTCTTGCGCAAATTGCGCGTTTGACGAATTGCACAAATCGGAACTTTGACGGATTTTTGTGCGGCGTTAACCAATCAGGAACTTGCTTTCTTAGCAACGTGATAACGACGTAGTGAGCGGATGCAGAAATAAAAACAACAATACAGGACAAAATCATTATCGCTGTATGTGGACACATCTTCATGCGCAAATTGAGCATTTGATGAATTGCATGTACAAGTTGAAAAAATCGGGACTTTTACGAATATTTGTGCAACGTTAACCAATCAGGAGCTTTTTATTGACGTGATAACGACGTAGCGACCAGATGGAGAAATACAAAACAACAATGCAGGACAAAATCATTGTCTCTGTATGTGAACACATCTTCTTGCGCAAATTGAGTGTTTGATGAATTGCACAAATCGGAACTTTGGCGGACTTTTGTGCAGCGTTAACCAATCAGGAGCTTGCTTTCGTAGCGATGTGATTACAACGTAGCGAGCGGATGCAGAAATACAAAACAATAATGGAGGACAAAATCATTGTCTCTGTATGTGAACACATCTTCTTGCGCAAATTGTGCGTTTGACGAATTGCACAAATCGGAACTTTGACGGATTTTTGTGCCCCGTTAACCAATCAGGAACTTGCTTTCTTAGCGACGTGATAACGACGTAGCGAGCCGATGCAGAAATAAAAACAACAATACAGGACAAAATCATTATCGCTGTATGTAGACACATCTTCATACGCATATTGAGCATTTGATGAATTGCATGTACAAGTTGAAAAAATCGGAACTTTTACGAATATTTATGCAACGTTAACCAATCAGGAGCTTTTTATTGACGTGATAACGACGTAGCGACCAGATGGAGAAATACAAAACAACAATGCAGGACAAAATCATTGTCTCTGTATGTGAACACATCATCTTGCGCAAATTGAGCGTTTGACGAATTGCACAAATCGGAACTTTGACGGATTTTTGTGCAGCGTTAACCAATCAGGAGCTTGCTTTCGTAGCGATGTGATTACAACGTAGCGAGCGGATGCAGAAATACAAAACAATAATGGAGACAGTTAACGCAAAATGTTCAAGCCTCTAACTACACGGGAATAGCGCAAAATATTCACGTCTTGTATGAACCCACAGTAACAGTGTAATGTGTAACTATGGTAGTCATTTACTGACCCAACATACATTAAAGTACCACACCAGTACCAAAACTGGTACTAAAAATTCTCCATTTTGTAACGATTTAAATCAAAATACCATAGTATTACCATCTGATATGATTGCCATTGTCTCATGAACCATGCTTTTCAATCTTTGTCAGAAATCTGAGTGGAATTTGATTTAAATATGACTTTCAGGCTTTTTTGTATGCTGGGCCACATCGACCGTTCCCAGCGTTCAGTGGGCCACAGTTAAGTCTCTCCTCGTATCTGTGTGCGTTCCTGTCAGGGAATGATTGAAACACTTAAGCACTGGGCCGCAAGCCAGGTTAGCATTCCCAGCTTTCTGTCTGGATCCCGCTCCCCTGGGAGTGGATCAGGTGAATATTCCGGGATGAGAAAAGCTCTCGGAAGGCAAACACTCAAGATTTAATTAAGGGGCTGAAAGAGGATTAAAATGAGTGTGTGTGTAAGAAACAATGGCTCCTCCCCACCTTCCTTTGCTTTTCCTTGTCTTGTTGACTATAAAGCTAAGCGCACAACTACAAGACTGCAGATCTTAGCCTACTTTTTGAGCGTACCTACGCCCAGACACTCTCTGACTGCATATTTAGACTCGTCTTGTAAGATGTGTGCTCTTTTTTTACAATGAGCAACAAATCTTGCAGGAGAGGGTGTGGTCCTTGATCAGTTGTATGAAGTATGCACTAGGTAGTCACCAAAAACATGCAAGTCTTTAAAATACAGGCATGGAAAATAAGCTTCTGGTGGTCTAATATGTCTAACATACAACATCCAAACATGTCAAAATACATGCAAGTCTTACCTGGGTACTGTCGCATACATCCGATCCACATCGTTGTACCTTGGAGCCATTCTTGCATCAGGACCTCTGATCTGTATAAAACAAATAAATCAACGTCAGAATAAAGTAAAATTATTTCAAAGACTTGTGAACTTTAAACTGGTCTAACTTGAGCTAAATTCACATCCATACACAGCATTGGGTTTAATGTTAGTCTCATGACCGCAGTGGGATTCTGGGATTGCCGTGTGTGACGGATGAAGGTTAGATGCATTATGTAAAGAAGCGAGATCATATCCGAGTTCTCCGGGAGGAAAATGGTGGCATTTGTCTCAACGAGACGTTTATAGGCGCACGTCCTCCCGTGTGTGGCAGCGGCCCTGCGCGCCACCCTGCATGCTAAGTGCGATCTTTAAACAAAGTGTCTCGCAGGGATCGAATGTCACATAGTATGGAGCGAAATGGTGATGTGCATTCGTCTGAAAGGTCACGTTTAGAAAAGCGAGAGATGATTGTGGGAATGATAGAGTGCTGCACGCGGCCAATGATCAAAACGATATACAATTCCTGCCTTTTCTCGCTTTCTTTCATTCTTTCTGATGTCTATTCTGGCCGCACAGATGATCAGTCAGGGCCTTTGTCACAGGGGATGGTATTAAAGGACTCGATATACGTTTATGGCTCTAACCGAGACTTATTGTTCCACAGAAAGGATCCATCTTGAAGGTTTTGAAAATCATAGTACAATAGGTTAGAAAAATAAGCCACACAATTCAATTCAAGTTTAGGTCAAGTTTATTACGAACTAAATTTAAATAAATAAAACTGTATGGGTGTTCACTGGGGATCAAACCCATGACCTTTGCATTGCAAACTCAATGCTCTACCTATTGAGCTACAGGAACCCATTTTTATAAAAAGCTAGTGTTTATGAGTTTGCTAAAATTATTACTGTAAATCTACATATTACAAAATTACTTCCTTAAAGTTACTATAAAGTCCTATATTAGATAAGGAATAATTGACGATGGGCCGTTGAATTATAAGAAAATAAAGTCAATTTTTTTAAAACATTTGACAAGTTGGGTGTGCAGTTTACAGAAAAATAATCTACACCCATGGAACATTTCTCACCCAATCAGAATAAAGCATTTAACAACGCCGTAGTATAAATGTGTTTAAATTAAATTAAATTAAATATAAATGTTGGAAAAAATGGCAAGTAAATAAAAAATTGTCAAAAATGTGGGAAAAACAGGCAGGATTCTCTGCTCTCAAACACTGGGGTGCACTGGGGTCCGCTATCTGCCCTGAAACCACACCCACTCAAGGGAAAGCTGCCGTCTCTCTCAACTTTCAAATACAACCTGAATGGATGCTCGGGATTGTGTTAGGGGCGGGGCCATGCATGGTGGCTCAAGTGCATCACTGAGCCACTCTTTTAGCTCCACCCAAATAATCCTGAACAAAGAAATCTGGTTTAACGATACAGGAACCCATTTTAATTAAAAGCTAATGTTTATGGGTTTGCTAAATTATTACTGTTAATATACTTGTAATAAAAATGTGTTTACTTCCTTAAAGTCCCTGTGAATTCAGATATTAAATGTGTTTAGAGTTTGTCACACCACAAATGTGTTATTAACCACCCAACCAAATTTAAATGCTCGAAAAAAATACCAAATAAATCAAATAAGTTTTCAAAATCTTGGAAAACAGGCAGGATTCTCTGCCAAATTCTGGGGGCATGTCCGCTATCTGCCCTGAAACCACACCCACTCGAGGGAAAGCTGCCATCTCTCTCAACTTTCAAATCCATCTACAACCTGAATGAATGCTCGGGATTGTTTAAGGGGCGGGGCCATGCTCGGTGCCTCAAGTGCATCATCGAGCCACCGTTTTAGCTCCGCCCAAGTAATCCTGAACACAGAAATGTGGAAAAACAATTTAACGATCTAATTCTGCAATTCAGTACTACATAGTTTACAGTCTTTTTGGCAAGTTTCTGCAATACATTTCGAACATTTATAATGGGTTTAGAAACAAATTTTCAAGATTGACTTTACAGAGACTTTAAATACAAGAAACAGATCCTCCACTAAACAAATGTGACAGCCCAGAACATTTAGCATCTGTCTGTAATTTGGTGTGACTTCTGGGTTCCTAGAGTTACTCTGCATTTCCATCTGGACACATTCACCACAAACAGGAATAAAATCTCTGGACGTTAATGCTCTGAAATGTTAGCTAGTTGCTTCCACTGGGAGAGTTGATTACAAAACACAAGAGGCTCCGTCCACTTTGAATATTCCACAATACTCACGTGCTTTACCTCACTGGCCACAGATGTTATCACGGGCACATGCGATTGATCTTTACAGAGTAATTAGCATTTTAGGCAGAAGGGACAAGACGTGGGACCGCTGCCAGGCGCTTGACTCCAATCGAGGGAGAGAGAATTTGAAACTTTGCCACGACAGGCTTGGTGGTCTGGTCGAGCTAAACCACGTGGGGTCAAAAAGGATCAACAAAACCTGCTCAACCCTGCCGAACCTCACTGAAGGGGAAATCAGGGCACCATGGCAACCGTTATCAGATTAAAATGGCTGTGTGGACAGATGAAAGCAATGTAGATGGCATGACTGCGACGGCAAACACGCATGCCACAACAAACGTGCAAGCGTTTACGAAAACGCATATGGCACTCGTGCATGCAGATACTGCGAGATTACACAGAGGTATTTACATTAGAGAAGCTGTGGATTTACACAGAGATGGATGTGTTAAAGGCGATTTAAAGGAGCCAACAAAAAGCCTTAGTTTTTATCATTTCTTTCCTGTAATAAGATTCCATTGATTTAAGCTTGGAGTCAGAGGGAATAGGCGGTGGGGAGTGAAGCTTTGCCATCGGATTTAGACTCAGCACGGCGTCTCTCGGCAAACACAAACCGGGCTTGCGAGTTTGTCACCGAGCTCAAGCTGTGAGAGGTGTGCCTGTAAGCTGTGCTCAGTCGCTTTTCTCCCGAGTGTGTGTAACACTGCAGGCGAAAACTTTACCCAACATGCTGCTTTTTATATGCTACAGCTGTAAAAAGTAACCAAGCTGGCCTGTTTGCTGTTTTAAAATCAAATAACACGTTCTTCAAAAGACAACTGAGCTACAAAAAACAACAAATCTCACTGTCAACCTTATTCTCACCCATTTGTACACAAAACCCAAAAGTCTCTGGAACCCAGTGGTTTTCAAACGAGGGGGTGCGAGATGATGCCGGGGGGGTGGCAGTTTTACAACATTTTTAAAAATATATAAATTTATCATAAATTTGTGTAATCAAACCTAAAAAAAAAACACTCTAAGGTTGCCGATCACACTTGTGTTTCCAAGCATTTAAAATGCGTGTGGTGTGATTAGCCCCTAAGAAAGAATGTGTTCATTTTTTACACATTTGTTTGTGTTATGCTATTTAACACATTATGTGTCATTTTGTGTTCAAATAAATAAAAGGGACAACACAAGATGTTTTAAAACAACACAAATGTGTCGTTTTATCACAACCATTTTAAGAGTGTAGCTATCAACTAACAGCACTACGTTACATAATTTGATATGTTTTGTTTGATTCAAATTCTAAGTTTGAGATTGTTTCATGTCATACATTTTCTTTGGGGAGTAGGGCTGGGCAAAAATAAATTGATTTTTCGATTAATCATTATTTTAAAGATGGTCGATTCAAAATCGATTCTCAAAGAGCAGAATCGATTTTTTTATTTATTTCCGCAAACATTAACGTAAGATTAACGTTAATCTAATTACTAGTCTTCTTCACTAGATGTCACCCTCTTTTTTGCTTGCGCGATGTTACCAAGGAGCGAGAGGCGAGCCTGTCATTTATTCATTCATTAAGTGCTTAAAATGGCGGTTTCAGGTGCTTCTTCGACGTTGATGCCACATTCACATAAAAAGTCAGATGTATGGAAGCATTTTAGATTTCGCAAGCAAAACGACAATTGATAGTATTAATTTCTTTTATTAATTACCCACTTGTAAACTGCTGTTCACTGTTCTTTTGAGGACCGGAATCGAAAATTTAATCAAGAATCAAAATCAAATCGACTTCATAGCTTGTGAATCGAAATTTAATCGATATGGAACATCTGAATCGATACCCAGCCCTATTGGGGAGGGGCAAAAGGGATGCACCCTACACAAGGGAGGAGGGTGCACGACGAAAAGTTTAAGAACCACTGCTGATAACATTTGTAACCAGATTCTAAAACTCATTTTAAATGAAAACACCACCGTTTTTCAATATTTTACTATGTTTTTATCTCAACTTAGATGAATTAATACATCCCTATATTTTTTCAATGCATGCACTTTTAATATTTGTACAACGCTTCTTGAATGTGTTAGCATTTAGCCTAGCCTCATTCATCCTTTTGGCTCCAAACTAAAGTTTTATTTTGTGCCACCTTACGTACTCGTGTAACTACTCATGTAACAGTCTTTAAATAGGGAAAACATGGAGATGTTTGGTGGCTTCTTAATTCATCACTGTTTGGAGCCATAGGAATGAATGGGGCTAGGCTAAATGCTAACACTTCATGAGGCGCTGTACAAAGATTAAAAGTGCATGCATTGAAAAAAGATAGGTATGTATTAATTTGTCTTGTTGAGGTAAGAACATAGTAAAAAATTGAAAACGGTGGTGTTTTCCTTTAAACGAGACATTCATTTTGATTATTTATTAGCTGGTTGACATCCACATGTGCAACACTGTACAGTAGGTATATGTCATACTTTCTTCCTGTTTTCTACAAACTCAGTACTGTACTGCCTCACTGCTAAAATAAACATGTCGTAAGTATAGCGGTCATCCCATCGCTTGTTGACTCTCCCTTGAGTCTCTACGGCGTGTGCGGCATTTGGACCTTTGATGTAGCGCCGCCACGGCCCAGTGCCCTCTAACGTCCCCTGAAAAGCCACGGTCGTGCTGCCCAAATGCCCCACGCTTGTTAGCAGCAGATGGTGAAACCATTTTGCGAGGGTAATTTAGCCTCAAGGCCGCGGGAGTCTGCTCATGACCTCCTCGTGCATCTCACTCAACCCACTAACACAAAGGTAATGCAGAACTGGATCAATGTTTACATGGTATGACAATGCATATTGGAGGGTTTTTTTTTTTTTTAGTATACCTATATCCAAAAATTGTAAAAGTTAGATCCTGTTTTTCGTTTTTATAAGTTAGATCCTATTTTTAGGAAAAACCGTGAGGTATCTTCGTATAATGTTTAGATAATTATTGCAAATATGTCCACCAAGTACATTTTCCTTATCCCTGTACATATTACAAGTGACGTTGTCGCTGTGTGTCGCTTGTCTCTTTCAATCGGTCATTAGGAGGCGTTCCTAACTGTACGTTCACACCGCCGCAGACTTGAGCTTCCAAAGTTCCAAAGTCATTCATTTACAATGGAAGCTTGCTTCTCTCAGCTGCAAGAAATGTCAAATCCATCTGCGTCGCGTTTTGGCCGTCTTGTTCAGAAAGTTGAAAGAAGCTCAACTTTATGGTAATGAGCTATGACGTGGTTTAGCGGCAAAACGACAGCAACCAATCGGAATATAGCCTAGACATTCTTCGCTGGTTAATTCCGAAGAAACATACAATGTAAACTTTTGTTCCTACCACAACATTAGTTCTAAGAAAACAGACTTCTGAGCGGCCAAAGCGTCAACGAGCTTCCCCGTACTTTTTGACAAGCGTCCTTGACCGGGCGGCCTGAGCTTCTTTGGAAGCTCAAAGTCTGCGGCGGTGTGAACGTACAGTTATTCTGGTTGTCCTTGTAACAACTATAAACAAATAGGTAACTGTCCTCTCAGTATATGTCAAAAGACAGATGACGTGAACACCACTGCTTCGCTCTAATTGGTAGTCGCTTTCGTTATTTGCATAAAGTTAAACTGTTCTCAACTTTGTCGCGTCACTGGACACGCCCCATCCAGTCTCCGGAATGTGAACGTTGCATAAGTAACACTATGGTGCAGTGTAAGAGTTAAAAATGTAATATAGTATAGCTCTTCTTACAAAACAGATTCTGCTCATGCATTCCTACTTAAATTCCCAAAATGAATCAGGCATCCACTGCTGAACTTTAGAGGTAGGATAAAAAATTCGACACACGATTTCGACTCTGTCCTTGCTCATTTCTCCCCTGAGGTTCCTCGATGGCTCCCTCCATTTCTTTCTCTTCATTCAGATTCCTGACCACTGTTTCCTGCACTCAGACAAACTTAAACACATCTGAGCAGTTTTTCTTTTTAACTTTGACCTGCTTACTCGAGCACAAACATGCTAAAATCTCTTGTTCCCTGTCCATCTTTGGTTTCTTGCAGTCTTAAGCTTCCTCTATTAGCTCACGATGATGTGTTTTGACATCTCCGGCACCTGGTTTAGTATTTGGGATTATCTGTCAGGTTTGTGGAAAGCCACCTAGTTGCCGCCACTCAATCGCTTTATACACAGCCGTCACGGGTGCCTGTCAAGCCTGTGTGTGGATCTGAAGATGCGGGATTAATTGGACCTGACAGGACCGGGGTGCTCGTCTCAAAACATTCTGGTACAAGGAAAAGAGCAAAAAATCATTATGACAACCGTCTTAATTTTCCATCTTCTGTCTTTTTCTTTAATCTTTCTTGTGTCATTTTTGCAGCTTCCTTTAACTTATTTAACCACTGGACTCTAGTTAACTTACAAGCACAAGCAACTAGTATATCAGGACTTATTTTTACCATAAACTATGGTGCAAATGTATACAGTGCAAAAGTCGTTGCCAAGATTTTAGGGTGTTGCCAGGGCGTTGTTATGTGGTTGCTACAATGGTTTGTTCACAAGCAGTGGGTTAGGTGTTTCACAGGGTGTTGCTATGCAGTTTCTAGGGTGCTTTGCCAGGGTGTTGCTATGCAGTTGTTATAGTGGTCTGAGTGGCTTGTTGCTAAGAGGTTGCCAGGGTGTTTTGTCAGGGTGTTGCTACATTAAAGTGTTCTGAGTGGCATGTTGCTATAAGGTTGGTAGGGTGTTTGCCAGGGCATTGCTCTGCAGTTGTTATAGTGTTCTGAGTGCCATGTTGCTAGGAGGTTGCTAGGGTGTTTGCCAGGGCATTGCTCTGCAGTTGTTATATTTTTCTGAGTGGCTTGTTGCTAAGAAGTTGCTATTGTGTTTTGCCAGGGTGTTGCTATGCTAAAGTGTTCTGAGTGGCATGTTGCTTAGAGGTTGCTAGGGTGTTTGCCAGGGCATTGCTTTGCAGTTGTTATAGTATTCTGAGTGGCACATGTTGCTAAGAAGTTGCTAGGGTGTTTGCCAGGGCATTGCTTTGAAGTTGTTAATGGGTTCTGAGTGGCATGTTCTAAGAGGTTGCTAGGGTATTTTGCCAAGATGTTACTACATTAAAGTGTTCTGAGTGGCATGTTGCTGAGAGGTTGCTAGGGTGTTTTGCCAGGGTGTTACTACATTAAAGTGTTCTGAGTGGAATGTTGCTGAGAGGTTGCTAGGGTCTTTTGCCAGGACATTGCTTTGCAGTTGTCATAGTGTTCTGAGTGGCATGTTGCTAAGAGGTTGCTATGGTGTTTGCCAGGGCATTGCTCTGCAGTTGTTATAGTGTTCTGAGTGCCATGTTGCTAGGAGGTTGCTAGGGTGTTTGCCAGGGCATTGCTCTGCAGTTGTTATATTTTTCTGAGTGGCTTGTTGCTAAGAAGTTGCTATTGTGTTTTGCCAGGGTGTTGCTATGCTAAAGTGTTCTGAGTGGCATGTTGCTTAGAGGTTGCTAGGGTGTTTTGCCAGGGAATTGCTTTGCAGTTGTTATAGTGTTCTGAGTGGCACATGTTGCTAAGAGGTTGCTAGGTTGTTTGCCAGGGCATTGCTCTGCAGTTGTTATAGTGTTCTGAGTGGCACATGTTGCTAAGAGGTTGCTAGGGTGTTTGCCAGGGTATTGCTCTGCAGTTGTTATATTTTTTCTGAGTGGCTTGTTGCTAAAAGGGTTGCTAGGATGTACTCACACACTGTTTTAGAAGTTTTGTGTGCGTGCATTCAAAGTGGCCGCATGTCAAGGCTTCATGTTTCCTTGCGCTTGAACGGACATATTTACACAAAATCTTTTTAAAATGCCGCAATCAGCCTCGTAAACATAGTCTGCTGTATGAATGTGGATATTTTCTTAAGCAAATGCATATGTAAAAGTATAGGATTCGTGCATTACATGTAGGTTTTAAAGTGACAGTACACCAAATAAAGTCCTATAATATTCTGAGTGGTTTGTTGCAAAGTGGTTGCCGGGGCTTTGCTAGGCTGTTCCTAGGGTGTTTCCTGGCTGTAGGCCATTTATGCGGTTGCTATAGTATTCTAAGTCAGTGGTTTTCAAACTGGGGGCCGCGAGATGGTGCCAGGGGGGCCCCAGTTTTATGACATTTTATGAAATACATGAATTTATCATGAATTCTGTGTAATTAAACCTAAAAAATAAGGCTACTAACCAAAAGCACTATATTTGTATAATTTAATGTTTTTTTATTAAAATGTTGAGTTTTAGAACAGTTTTTTGTCACAAATTTTCTTTGGGGGGCCGCGAAGGAATGCACCGTACACAAGGGGGGCCGCACGCTGAAAAAGTTTTGAAACCACTGTTCTAAGTGGCCTGTTGCTAAGGTTTTGACAGGCCGCTGTTACGCAGTTCCTAGGGTGTTTGCCCGAGCGTTGCTATTATTATATATTAAGTGGACTGTTGCTATGGTGTTCTGTTGGGGTATATATTAGTGGCCCAAATGTAAAGAGCTCACTCCGACGTCTAATAGATGTTCTGAAATTTCTCATTCAATGTGAATCTTGGGGATTTTTTTGGCAGACGAAAATCATAAATTTAGAACAAACCAAAAGCATAAGCAACAGTAATGACAACTGTTGCCTGGCAACTGCCACCAACATCAGCCATGATATCAGTTAATGCAGTAACAAAAATAAATAGCTGTAATTCTTGCAGCAGAAATGTCTCAGTGCATGAACGATATGAGATTGCCACTGACTTCCAAATCAGAGATAAACAGACACACAAACATACACCAGACAAAATCGAGAAAACCATCATCTTATCCAATTAAACTCTTTTGTCGCCAATTTGTGCGAATCTACTGTACACGCTTATGTTCGGCCTGAACGTGCATTTATATTTCTTACGTTATTCTGACAACCACCAATAGCCCCCTTCATTCACTAGACTTATTCATTCAGCTATTTCTGAGGATACTGCCACTGTTATTACATAAAAGCTATTAAACCTATGAATAAGACACCAGACAGAAAAAATCAATATGAAATAGAAATTGTACAAATATTTAGGACTTATTATAAAATGACCTATAAAGATTAAAGATTCATCATTTAAAATAAAAATGTGGTTAATTGCACTTGCAATTTAATCTACTAACAGACCACCATACATCTATACAACAACCGATACATGACAAATGAACATTTAGCAATGACATAGTGCTTTATTTCGATTCTCAACTGAGCTCAAGAGCTTCAATTTTCTCTCTGTGACTCCTGAAAAGTCTCGATGAAGTTCACTTTTCCAGCAGACACATGTAATCATGTAAGCTATAATTGTAAAGTCAGGCGAGCCCTGGACATAACCCTCCATCTCTTCAGATGAAGTACTGGACATCTGGGTGGATGCGCGTGTGGCTCAGGGCTCTCCGGGTTTAATAAGCACTTCTGAGAAAGATTTAGTTTTTGTTTTAAAGTGCTTCAAATGACAACGGGTGACTCTCAGCTTTGCAATTTTTTTTGCACAAAACGCTTCTTTTCCAAGAGACATTTGTGGCATTTGTGTTGTTTCAGTGTTTCTGTTGCTCCCTAACATTTATAGCAAACATTATAGCAAATTTAATTCTTAATTTATTCATAATAAATCTCCGTCAGTCTTGCCTTTATAACTTCATGTTTCGATGCCACATTTGTCATCGTTTTATGTTCATGCAAGGTGCCAAGATGACAAAAATCTTCTCAAAGGAGGCAAGCCCATAAAGTATTCTTGGCATTATTATTATTCTTAAAGCAACAGTACTTGAAAAAACAACACTAAATTTACTCTCCTGTTGCCATGTTTATAATAACAGTATTGCTTAAAGAGCAATTATTGCATTTACTCAATTCTGTTCATTTACTCATTCTCACACTGCTCTTTTTTCACACGGTGAAAGTGAATGGTGCCCCAAACTGAAAGTCCCAAACAATCTACCTGAAAGTCATATTGCTTAAATGCATATTTTCATCTTCAATAATCGCAACGCAACAGATGGGCGGAGGCTCTTGCATAGATCGGAAAAAAGATGCCCGTCTCAGTTTCTTAATGATTGAAAGAGAGTTACGCATTAATAATGTCTTTGTTATTTATTAAGTAAGACTTGTCTGGTGGTGGGATAATTAATGCACAAGAAAAACTGGTGGTAAGACTGCTATCATGTGGGTGAAAAAATCTATAAAGTACAGTAGTTTGTGTACGCCCAGTGGCACAGTGGTTAAATGTTGGGATGTCAAGGGCTGGGTCAGCTCATTTTAGGCTCTGGGCAGTGCAGACAGCCCACCAAATACACACCCACACAACGAGTAACCACACACAACATAAGGACCTAAAAATATATACAGTTTTTTGATGTATGCAAAAGACCGGGCCACACAAGCAAGCGAATACTGCAAACCTTGAACTGTAAAACAAAAATGGGCAACTTCAGACCACAAAAAAACTCTTTGCTTAAAATAAGATAGCTAAAGGATAACAAAAGAGACAAACGAGGACTTAAAAATGAAGGACTGGTGAAAGAGTGTACTTAACCTTCAGAAAATCATCCAGGCAGGAGGTCATAATTAAAGACTTTATTACATGAAATGTCATGTTAATTTTATGTTGGATAATGACGTATAATGGGTCTCTTTCTAAAGAACATGGAAATCATTGATTTAAAAAGGTCCATTAGTGCTCTGTTCTCGAAAAGTGCCAGAAACATTTTGATGCGAGACTGATGCACATGAGGGTCATACAGACTCTATATTTTAAGTATTTTTTTATGAAATGGAATTGTAGAAAAAATAGTTTAAACAACAATACAAACAATAAAAATAAATGTGACTTTATGTGCCTGTGTGTGGATGTGTCATGATCAGGAATAAAGACACTATATGAAGAGACTGAGAACCTGCTAAGTTTAAACAAATGACTGTGGACTCTTTAGTCCTACTGCTTTAGATTTGACATGTGAAACACCCCTAGATGAACCCTGATAATCAAGCTTTGAATCTGTGCAAAAAAAGAATGAAAGAAAGAAGGAAAGATGGAAGGAATGACAGACAGACAGACAAACTGAAAAGAGACAGGCAGACAGAAAAAAGAAGGAAAGACAGACAGATGGCAAGAAGGAAAGACAGGAAGGAAGGAAGGAAGCAGACAGACGGACAGAAAGTAAAAGAAAGAAAGAAGGACATAACGACTGCTGTACAGAAAGAAAGGAAGAAAACAAACATACAGACAGAAAAAAGAAAGAAAGAAGGATGTATGGAAGGAAAGATAGAGATAGACCAAGGGACAGACAAGAGAAAGAAATAAAAAACAGGAAGGAAGAAAAAGGACAGACAGACAGACAGATAAAAGAAAGAAGGATGGCTGGACGGCAAGACAGACATACAGAAAGAAAAGAAAGAAGGATGGAAGGAAAACAGACTCGCATACAGAAGAAAGAAGGACGGATGGACAGAAAGAAAGAAATAAAAGAAGAAAATACATGAAGGAGGGAAGGAAGAAAAAGGACAGACAAAAAAACAGAAAGAAGGATCATGGCCAGAAGGCAAGAAAGACATACAGAAAGAAAAGAAAGAAGGATGGACAGAAAGGATGGAAGGAAAACAGACACACATACAGACGAAAGAAGGAGGGATGGACAGAAAGAAAGAAATAGACCAAGGGACAGACAGAAAGAAAGAAATTAAAGAAAAAAAGACATGAAGGAAGGAAGAAAAAGGACAGACAAAAAACTGAAAGAAGGATGGCCAGAAGGCAAGAAAGACATACAGAAAGAAAAGAAAGAAGGATGGACAGGAAGGATGGAAGGAAAACAGACACACATACAGAAGAAAGAAGGACGGATGGACAGAAAGAAAGAAATAGACCAAGGGACAGACAGAAAGAAAGAAATAAAAGAAAAAAAGACATGAAGGAAGGAAGAAAAAGGACAGACATAAAAAAGAAAGGGACAGCCGGACGGATGGATGGAAAGAAAGAAAGGCAGGCAGACAGACAGACAGATAGGAAAGAAGGAAGGAAAGACAGGAAGGAAGGAAGCAGACAGACGGACAGAAAGTAAAAGAAAGAAGGACATAACGACTGCTGTACAGAAAGAAAGGAAGAAAACAGACATACAGACAGAAAAGGATGTATAGAAGGAAAGAAAGAGATAGACCAAGGGACAGAAAAGAGAAAGAAATAAAAAAACAGGAAGGAAGAAAAAGGACAGACAGACAGACAGACAGATAAAAGAAAGAAGGATGGCTGGATGGCAAGACAGACATACAGAAAGAAAAGAAAGAAGGATGGACAGGAAGGATGAAAGGAAAACAGACACACATACAGAAAAAAGAAAGAAGGACGGATGGACAGAAAAAAGAAATAGACCAAGGGACAAACAGAAAGAAAGAAACAAAAGAAAAAAAGACATGAAGGAAGAAAAAGGACAGACATAAAAAGAAAGAAGGACAGCAGGACGGATGGATGGAAAGAAAGAAAGGCAGGCAGACAGACAGATAGGAAAGAAGGAAGGAAGAGAGGAAGGAAGGAGGGAAGGAATTATTGAGTTGCACTCACTCTGGAGGGATCATATTCTTGTCTTCTTCTGGTCAGGTCTTCGTAGGATGGTGATGGTTTCACCTGCTGAAGTTGATTTCTGATTTGCTGCAATCGGTCTTCATTACTGCAACATGCAGATAAAAACAAGACAGATGAGAAACATCTCCTCAAACATCTCCTCAAACATCTCCTCAAACATCTCCTCAAACATCTCCTCAAACATCTCCTCAAACATCTCCTCAAACATCTCCTCAAACATCTCCTCAAACATCTCCTCAAACATCTCCACAAACATCTCCACAAACATCTCCTCAAACATCTCCTCAAACATCTCCTCAAACATCTCCTCAAACATCTCCTCAAACATCTCCTCAAACATCTCCTCAAACATCTCCTCAAACATCTCCTCCAACATCTCCTCAAACATCTCCTCAAACATCTCCTCAAACATCTCACATTCAGCGTTACATATACAGTATAATAGAGATAAACTATGGCAACTGTATATCACAGTTAAATCTCTTAAAGCAAGAACAGTAACATATATGTGCCTTAACAAAAAAGTTCATTTTTAAATCAAATGTGGCTGAAATAAACTAAGTTTGATGTAAAATACAGTGTTTTAAATGATCTATGTTTAAAAACACCACGTGTAAGCGCTGTATAAGCACACATGTAACCCGAGGGCATGTACTCATTCAGAGCAGGACAAGTATTAGAAAATCAACCTTTAAATTGCTTCAATTTTCTCTGAAACACAACAGTACAGCACCACTTAAAGACACAGAAATAAACAATCACGCCCAGTCCTGATTGGCCAACGTCTCTCAAACAATCACAACCTCTCATAAGGGTCATTCATAAGCAATGTGTTGTTCTTTTCAACTTGTTGTAGAGAAAGTGTGGATCAATGGATGATAATACATCTGTTAAAACTAAACATAATAATAAGTGTATCATTTTCTAGAAAGTTAATCCACATACGTTGTGCAGTATGTAATGACAGTGAACAATTAACATATTTATGTATGTTTATGTATAAATTATATTATGTTGTATTTTTATAAAAACATGTATTTTTCGTGTCTCTGACATTTAAAAAGTACCCATTTCATTGCTAAAACAAACGTCGTTTTGTGTATATGGTATAATACAATGTGTTTGCGTAGTTTATGGTTAAAACTCCAGATTTCACTCTCTTCCTAAAATGCACGGATCTGAAAAGCTCTGTGTCCCTGATTGGCCAGCTAATCTGTACGCTGTGATTGGCCTGAATACCTCTGACGTCAGCTGAAAATTTGACGCTCTTTACCATGTTTGAAAGATTCGCTCACAATGCAATGCTAACAGGAGTTAACTTACAAGCTTCGAGTCAAAAGCAGAAGAAATTATGATAATGTCGGTCTTGTCTACATCACCAACCTCAGGAAGTAAACTGTTGCCTACAATCTGTGTGTTTGTTGTAGTCCAAGTTAAGAAATTTGCGTTGGAGAAAATAACTTGTGTCATTGTTTACTTTGGGATTTATAACTTTTGCATATCCTTAACATGTAATAACACATACTTACACACCAAAGGAAATTTAAAACCGTGAATCGGACAATAGATGCTCTTTACTGTGCAATCTGTAACTTTTGTCTCTCTATCGCCACCTCTGTTCGAAACATAAAATTGCAGGCTGTTAACTTATCTTTACGTGTGTTCACTGATTAGCTCTGATTATAAATCATCATAAAGCCTGACGTATAGTTTGTTTTTGTGTACGCACACGCATAGCCGAACGACTACCTTCCAAAGCAGAGTTTGACTTATATGTGTACACAGACATTCGATGCATGCGCATTGCGACAAAATGCTATGCATCTTCTGGGCTACATTTTAATTTCTCCTGTACGTGCATGCGCAAAAATCCAGCGGTGCGCATATACTATTCTAATGATGAAATGTGTCATGCGGACCTCTGCTTATACTACAGTTCTATCTTACGTTTGCTGTTGTGAATCCTGGTAAAGGAAACAGTTTTGCGGGTATGCCATGAAATAGCATAACACTGAACGTACATATACTACACACATATTACACATTTAGTAGAAACTCCATCCACAGATGTTGCAAAGTTGGGAATAATTGAAAATACAAGAGGCAGGGATCTAAGCCACTTCAGCATCTGTGGAAGGACGTGGAGAGGAGGAACATCATCCATTATCTAATCCCACAGAACGCAATTAGAGCTGCCATTCTGATGGAGAGCACACACGACCCTCCGAATGAGAAACACTATCAATGTTTAATTAGCTGCCGCCACACATATGAATCACATTCATATTAGTTACAGGATGAGGGGAGACATTTAATGGGACAAGAGTTGAAAGAACAAACTTTTATGAGAGAAATCAGTTAAATCCGGTTTCTCTTCCAGAAGAAGTGTGCTTACATGTGCACACATTCAAATGAGAGTGTGAAGGCCTCCTGTCATCACAACTTCATTTGGTCTATTTTGATAGTGGGTACCGCACAAACCAGAGCGAGTGTAAACATGTTAACTTTCATGCTTTGAGGTAAAACAGAACGAGTTTTTGGTTTCACTTTACAATACGGTTTCATTTGTTAACATTACATGCTTTAGCCAACATAACAATAAGCAATATATATGTGGGTCAATGGCGTGATGTTAATTATTTTGTGTCTGTATGGTTCAATTAAATGTAAACGGGTTAAAATTTCAAAATAAATTACTTATATAAATTAAAATATAAATATATTCATAAAAAATGTGGAATAAAATATAATCATCTAGTTTAGTGTAAAATGATTTTTTACATACATTTTTAGATAATTTGTTAGAGATTATTTAGAAAACCGTTTTCAGCATATGTCCGGACAAATATTTTTAAAAAACACATTAAAATTTACATTTAGAAATAACTAGGGAATGAAAATTCTTGGCCGAAACCGGAAAAAGGAAACCAAGGCCAAAAAAACCGAAACACCGAAATAAATTATTATGCCAATTATTAGTACAATTGCATTTATGGCTATCACTGTATACTAACTTTACTAGGGGTGTGTGACAGATCAAAAAACTCACAGTTCGGATCACATTACAGTTTTTGAGGCACAGATAAAATTATTTTTCGGATCAGCAAAAAGCGAGTGGGAAAAATCTAATAAACAATAAAGAAATTGCAAACATTTAGAAAAAAGAACAAAGTTGTACATTAATAAGGTCTGAAATTAACATTAGGTACAGAAATCAAATTAAATTAATCATAACACAATAAATTAAATATATTATTATTTTTAGAGCTATTGGTCTCTTTGTCATGGGTTGTTTGATTAACATTAATGACACAGACTTAAGTAGGTTAATCTGACTGTAATCTATACATACACTTAAGACATAAACAAATGTTTTTATTAGAAAAAGAATACTGTAGAGATCATTTTATGTTTGCTTGTTTTTTTTAAACGCGTCTCTCTCGTATGTGCACTATTGAGGGCACTTAAACGCACACACACAAAGAGACGGAGAGTGAATCCAAACAGCGCAAAAGTCGCTCCATATAGACGTTACGTTGTGTTTCGTTGCTTTATTTGCCAAATGTATGTTAATGGATTACAGTATGAGACACATTAGCGCGACTCTCTCTAAAGTTTACAAATCAAGACATTGTTAATCTTTGCAGACGCGTGCAAACAGCTCGACCGTGAGAGAAACCTGCTTGAGCACGAAGAGGACTGATCACCGTGAGTGAAACCCAAGCGCTAGCACACAGATGGGAGGGGCACGGTTGACATTCATTTTCGGTTGACATTTTCGTTTGGATTTTTTATTTCGGCCCGAAACCTATAATGCCATTTTCGGCCGAAATTTTCGGCGACCGAAATTTCGGTGCACCCCTAGAAATAACTAATAAAATGTATTTTTATGTGATATTTTAAAATGTTTTTTATTTTTTAATGATTACCCTTAATGCCATTAAGGTGGATAAAATATTGAATATTTCTCATTCTTTGGCGCAATTTCCAATTGACATTTTCAGGTCCATTCAGTCTTAACTTTCATAAAAATGGTGCAAATGTAATTTTTTATTGCATAAAATCAAAATAAATACAATATGTGCATTGAAATATACATGATGCACAAGTTTTTTTTTTTAAAGATTTTTTAATTTCTCATCTTGTCAAACCATTTTTGTCTCTGAGCCACGTGTGGGAATGTTAGGAAATGACGTAATAACGCGACATGAACATGATGAAAAGCTGCAAAAGCTGCAAACAGTTTTTGTAAGTTCACACAGTTTTTGCAAGTTCCCGAAATTTTATAGCATAAAATTGCATAAATATCCCGCATATTCCATCGCATTTTTAACAAAACGTGCCGCAAGATCAAGGATATTTGCCCGCAACAATCACAAAAAACAGCGTTTTTCTGGAAGGACTGATTAACCTTTGTTAATGTAAAATGTTAAAAAAATAATATTATGGAAGTGGATGGTGCCCCACATCTTTGGTTAACTTTTCATTCAAATGGTTAACTTAATTTGTGTTCAGCAGAATAAAAAAATTATGTAGGTTTGTAACAACTTGAAGGTGAGTAAATGATGAAAGAACTATCCCTTTAACTGATGAAACATGTTATTCTTATTTTGTTATACTGATTTTTATCATATAACTATTGAAACCATCAAAGTAAACTAACAGACACTTATAAAGTTACACAAACAATAATCTGCCTAGAGTCTATACTGTATACCAATCAAGATCCTAGATGAGTTTTTACTAACTAATGAATATGATTATATAGAGAGGAGAATTAATCCGAGATCACAATCTATCTGTAAAGCTGTCAACACACAAAGACCAGGTGCCCAAATAAGCAATGAATGAATAGATACTGACATAAAGGTAATGCTAGAAACCGCCCTCTGTACCTTGATCTTATTTCTGCAGGACGTGTTGTATGATGAGATCTGACAACACTGCCGTCTTTATCAGACAGTCGCCACCCCACGGGTGTTTAATCTGAATTGACACCCTTTTATAAACACACCTGCCACTGAGGTCTTAATGAAAATGTCCACTGTTCAATTATTCAGAGTCTTGATGGGACTGTCAGAGATGTGTGTGGCCATATCAAAAAGCAAACAGACTCACGATTGTATATACAGCTATAAAAAAAATTGATCAAAGACGAGTGCTGTTACTTTTTAAAGTAGCTCACTAAAGTCTTGTTTATTAAGAAATCGTGCACAGACAAAGCTATTAACCATCAAATATAAATACATGCTTGCATAAATGCAAAACATGTAGCAACTATACCAAAATAAATACGAAATTACTAAATTAAAAAATGCTTAAACCAACAAAAGCCATTGGTGGGCAACTATGCCAATTTTCACTGGTTTAGTTTAATGGTTGTGTAGTGGTTTAGGGCAACCAGATGTGCATGATCCTGGCCAGGTGAGGAAACCAGCTAATCCATTTTTAACAAGTAACCTAAAACCTGGAAGGTTATTCATCAGGGTTTCCTAAAGAGTATGAATACCGCAGTAACACAACTTGCTCCTGTATAACTCAGTGGTGAAGCATTGCGTTGCGTTAGTAGCGCAAAAGTTCATGGGTTCAAACCCAGGGAACACACATACTGATAAAAAATGTCGCTTTGGATAAAAGTGTATACAAATATACTAACTTCTAAAACAAAAAGACGGGCAAATACAAGCAAAATAGCAGCAGATCCATCTTAACCACCAACATGACAAATCACAAACCAAAAATTGAGAAAAGGATTAAGAAACATTAAAACGAGAGCTGGGCGTCACATGCGGCCGGTGGGCCATTAGCTCGATTAAGCCCATTTCTCAGGCTCTGGATGGCGTCCAACTCTCTGGAGCCACGTCCAGTTTTTAGACGCCCTGTTTGGCTGTGACAGTCACTGCGTCAGCATTTCTAGTGAAAGATGGCAATGCGGTGTCTCCTAAACAAGCAAAAGCAAGGCTCTATTTCCAATGTTTGAACATTTATTAGTCACATCTATTATGCGCAAAACGCCAGAAAGAACAAAGCGCTGTTAGGAGCCGTCGGGCGACGTGCGAGAGAGAGAGAATGGTAATTAAGTTCTCTACCGCAGGAGATCCAGGAGAGCTGAACTGGAAGATGAAGGCTTCGCATATCTGTCTGGCTGTTACTTTGCGGCTAATTGACCGTCCCATTTCTGCGATCTCTCTCTTATTTGCTTTCTGACGTGGAACTCACAAACACTCATGGTGAGCTGCTTCAGGCGAGACATTTCTCACACCGTTTTCCTGATAGGACGGCGCATAACCGATCAGTCACATTTGTGTACTTGAATGGGTTCCTTATGTAAGAAGTTTTTAAGTAGTTTGGTTTCAGGGTCTAGAGTTAACACTTAATAAGTGATGATCAATGCAGTAACAAAAGTTGCACAAAAGTGAACAAAAATGCCTACGTAATCGTTATGGATGAACACACGTTACAAAGCCTCTTAACTCTTTCACCGCCAGCATTTTTAAAAAAGTTGCCAGCCAGCGCCAGCGTTTTTTATGATTTTCACCAAAGTTTAATGCCTTCCAGAAAATGTTCTTCTTTATATAAACATACAATATACCAAATGAAGGAGCAGACCCTCTGCTTTCAAAAAAAAAAAAAAACGTTTCATCATACCTTCAGTAGTTCTTTTGTAATCGGCTTTTGAACATGGGTAGATTTCTGCAAGAGCACCACATTTTGAGCAAAAAGCAGAGATAATTCCATTTTTGTGACGGACTTTTCATAGAGATCCCATTCAGAGCGATCTTTAAAACAGACACGGACATGCAGCTGCTTGGCATAGGGCAATACTTCCGGGTTTAAAAAGTTGCGGGCCACCTGGTGGATAATAGCGGTATTGCGGAAAGACGGAAAATCTCGTCATTGGCGGGGAAGCGTTTTCTCTTAATTGACAATATATCTCGTCAATGGCGGTGAAAGAGTTAATGATGATGGATGGATTTTCACCAAATACATATTTAACAAATCTTTAGTGTTTAACTCATTCCCCACCAGCATTTTTTTAAGTTGCCAGCCAGTGCCAGCATTTTTATGATTTTCACAAAAGTATAATGCCTTCCAGAAAAATTACTTCTTTAAATATATAAACATACAATATTTCAAATGAAAGAACAGACCCTCTGCTTTCAAACAAAAAACATTTCATCCTATTTTCATTTGTTCTCTTTCTACCATCTCTCAGATATGGGTAGGTTTCTTCAAAAATACAAATTGAACGGTCAGATTCAGAACGCTGATCAAAATATACACAATTTTTACTGTTTTTGGATCAGTTGATGCTTCAGTGTTTTATAAGTTATGTAAGATTAACCTTGTGGATAATAGCAGAAATATGGATTGCTGTAAAATCTCGTCATTGGCAGGGAAGACTTTTCTCTTAAGTGACGAGATAACTTGTCAATGGCGGGGAAAGAGTTAAAGGGATAGTTCACCCAAAAATGAATATTTGAAAATTTTATTTACTCGCCCTCAGGCCATCCGATAAGTTGTTGACATTATTTCTTAATTAGAACAATCAAGAAGATATTTTGCAGAAACCACAGTGCTCTGTGATTGAAATAATGCAAGTCAACGTTTTTTACAACTTTGAGAGTTCAAAAAGCAGATATATCCAATACAGAATAATATCCACGACTCCTGGTGACATATTGAAGTCTTTTGAAGCCATTCGAATGTTTTTTGCAAAACATTGCAAGTTGGCACACTAGCCTCTTACTGCCACCTATAGAGCTGGAGGGTAAAGCGCACTTCCTATAGTTCCTTCCCGTGTATGGGTTCTGGCTAGAAATCTTGCAAGATGTTGGGTTTAGGGTTAGGTTTGGGGGTAGGATTAGGATGAAAAACAGGGGTTCTGGCTAGATAGGATACAGCTACGACCTAAATAAGTACAAAGCAATCAAGGTCTTCAGGAATACCAGAAAATTGCAGGCAGATGAGTTTGATCGGGGTTAGAGCTAAACTCTGCCGGAAAGGGGATCTCGAGGGCCAGAGTTGAGAACCTCTGGTTTAGGGTTAGGTTTTGGAGTAGGATTAGGATAAATATTTTGCCCTAGCTGTACGTGCGCGCACACGTCCGGGCAGCTTTCCATGTATGCTACACGCGGATTGCCGCGTTGGACACGTATGCGCAATACAAATGATTTCTTATTCAAATTATTCGTCTACCAGGCCTTCAGGGCAGCACTGATTTGCAACATTTACAGTACATAAAAAAATATGATAAAGAAAAGTAGCGGATCTACCAATGCAAATAAAGTTTAAAACAAACAACAAGAAAACAAAGAACAGAAATCAAACATTATGGTGACAAAAATGCTCCACAGCTTTCTGTTCTTGGAAGAAGTGAAACTAAATGAAGAAAAGACGATGATGTGTGTGCTAATGCTAATGTTTATTGCCTTTATGTAATTGTTTGTAGTGTAGTGTCCCGTCTCAACATTTTCAGGTGCATGCGTTGTGGTTCTCAAATCTTGGGCAGCACGCGGACGGTGCTCGCGGACCCTCCTGATGACGAAAATGATGTCATGCAGACTACAAGCATACGCGGACATCCCTAGTATACATTCGGATTTACCCTCCCGGTCTATAGGTGGCACTGAGAGGGTGGTTTGCCAACATCCACCAAACATCACAAGATCACATTATATGAATCACGCAGCACTGGGGTTTCTGCAAATATCTTTTTTTTAATGTTCTACTGAAGAAAAAAATGTCACAAACATATTGGATGGCCTGAGGGTGAATAAATAAACAGCTATTTTTCATTTTTGTGTGAACTATCCCTTTAAAAACAAGGACAAACCAACTTCCTCATACCAAAAAAGTTACACAAAGTTTGGATTTATTATAAATAAAACTTGACAAAAGTTTCACTTTTTTACATTTAAAGGTGACCCCAATGATTATTTGTACATTTTAGATTTATGCATTTGGCAGCCCCTTTTATCCAAAGAGATGTTTTACATTTTTATTACAGTATGTATGTTGGGATGTCAAACCCATCCCAGCAGGCATATGATCGACCTTCAACGTTGAAATTTGGTTGAAACAACGGTGAATGGTTGCAAAAGGTTAATAAAATGCTAAAAAATCAAGGTTAAAATTTGATTGAAATAATGTCACTTGTTGTTCAGCGTTGAAAAAATTTGCAAAATCAAAAGGTAATTCAACGTTGACTCAACCTTGTCCTTGACGTTGATTTAACGGCGAATCAACGTTGAAATGCCTGCTGGGATGATTTCAGCGTTGCTAAAGAGTGCTGGGTCATTTTTAACCCAGCGATGTGTTCTGTCCATTATTAACCCAGCCGTGTGCTAAAAACAATGCAATGCTCTGCTAACTAAGCTACAATTAGTAGCGTAAATAATGATTTCACAATAATACTTTTTTCTCCTAAGAGTCATTTTGGCTGACATTGGCTTAAGTTAGCACCCTCTTCTATGCACTACATTATTACTACGCTCGCTAGTGCGATTTAATCTTGGCCGCTGTACTCTGCTGCTTATGTCCATCGATTTTTCAGTGTTTTCTCCTGCATTTATTAATGTAAAGCTGATTTGAAACAATTAAACAATTGTGAAAAGCGCTATATAAATAAAATTAATTTGTTCATCTTTGAAAATACAATCGGTAGAGAAAAGAAAAAAAATACTAGTTATGGAAACTACAGTATATACGATGGGTACCATGCTACATTTTAGAGCAGGAAGTGATTTAAGAGCTCAGAATGTGTGGCATGCAGTTTTGAGAAGGTGTGCTAATGTATTCCTGAGAACAAACATGTTTTAAAATGAGACATACTGTATGAGAGCGAAGTGTTGTAGTGTGCGATAGGATTACACTTCCTCTGTATGTTTGTGTGTGTTGACCGTGGACAGCACAGCACGAGAAAGATAATCTTGTGCGAATCGATGGCAAGAATGAACGTGGTCCCCACAGACGAGGCAACACTCACGCATAATTACCGCCAGACAACAAATCAATGAGCTCTGTCGTTGAGAACACTCAACCTGGACTAAAAACTCACGTCCTCTTCTGTATATACACACAGTACGGCTGCACAGTAAATCACGGGCGACTCCGCAGACCCTCCTGTCGATATTTCAGGTCGACTGGACTAAAAGGCCAAAGCGTTCGTTAACGACTAGTCTGGATGTTTCGTTACGGTTTGCACAATTTACATTTTAACGTCTGATAATGGGACCAGCAAACTTCTTCCATTGATTTACTTATGCTGAGAGAAAATAATCATCATGAGAAGTTCGTCAATAGCAGGTGCTAAAGATTTTCACAGACATTGCTAAACATGCTAGTTTTCATTCCATTATCCGTTCCACTAAATAGCCTTCCTGTCACTTAATGCATTAAGGGTCATGGGTTCGAATCAGAAGGATCTTAGGCCTTGAAATGCACTGGAGGTCACTTTGTTTATATCAAGTTCTTTAAAGCATCATAAAGGAACAGAAACTTCTCACCTATCAATCTTTTGTGGGGTGGTTCTTAGCTTGTTCACTTTTGCATAAAGGCCCTCCCGCGGGTCTTCATTGGATGGCTCTCTGTAAGGGGCGGAGACTGAAGGCTGAGAGTAGTTATGTGTGGGAGGTCCAGGCGTGTAGGAGGGTTGGCCTGAGGCAGGGGGCTCTCTGAAATTGTTGATACGAGCGTAGTTGGGGTCGAAGTCATCATCTTCCACGTCGGGGAAAGTCCTGTGGTTAAAAGCCGGACTGTTTCTTTCACTCCTGTGTGTTAAATAATTACACAGTGGGATGAAAATGTATGTTCACGTCATCAGAAATACTCTATTGAGCAATGATCAGGCATTCATGACTACTAAATGCATTTTTTTTTAATCTTTAATATTACAATGAGATAACTAAAAGCATTGTTAACAAATGCAACATTATTGTAAAGTGTTACCAATTGTTCAAATTAGCATATGTTTTCATTTTGTACATACACACAGTATGTTACATAAGTGTTAATGTGAACATACCTTGACAAGACCTCATGGTCACTCTTATCGACTTCCTCCTCACTCACAGCTCCCATGTTTTTGCCTTTGTATTTGTTCTTCTCGTCTTTGTTTTTCCTCCCAAATCTGGATAAGGATATGAGGTAAGCAAAGAAGGAAAAGAAAGATGGACAAAAATAGAAAATTAATGATATTGATTCAACAATTTCCCTGTGAACCAAAGCAGAATTTGGTCTATGAACAGGTTGCCCATGATTGGTTGCCCCTGCAAACACACACACACGCTTGATAAACCAAAGCAACATCAGTATCCAAAACCCTGTAGTCATTTTTCAGCCCATATCCACACCAAACCTTCAGAAACTCACATATTCTTCTGCACTGATCTGAAGTCAGACCGGGTCTCCGTGCTAGACATAAAAGAAAATGATTATATAAAAAATAATGCAACTATTAGAGAGAAAGAGGGGAAGGAGTGATCATCTTAGTGCGATGAATGTAATTTGTAGATCGCTAACCCACCGAATGAAACATACAAGCATCTTTGTTAAAAGCTATAAGGTATACATACCGTAAAAAGTCATTTACTTTGCTGAAATTAAAAGCCTCTCATTTTTGAAAATAAGGTATACGGAAAGTTTGTGCGAGCATTATGGATACTACAGTTCTGAAGAGTGTGACTCATGCTTGTCAGGGACATACGGTCTATTTCTGAAAACTATGTTGAACAAATGCAAATCAAAGTTCTTCGGTGCAATTTATTCATACTCATTATTTATATCTGCATCAGATCTCTTTCTGTCTTACAGCAGTGTTATCCCTGGAGCTCACAGGTGTGGCCATCATTTTAACTTTCCAGCTGTCATGACAATCGACATAAAGAAAAACTACTGGGTGCATGATACAATGAGTGCATTTACATGCACAGAATAAGCGGATAACTATCAAAAATCAGCTTATTATAGAAAACAGTTTTCATGCGTTTACATGCAAATCAATAAGCCGGCTATGCAGAAAACTGCGTTTACATTGGACATGGAGCATTGTCAGGTTTCTCGCAGACAGTGACGTCATCAGCTACAGTACATAATAATCGTTCAAAAAGCCGACAGCATATCTGTCTTAAGCTATACTATTATAGCACTTTTCCATGTCAGCAGAACCTGTAAATGTAACATGAGCTTTTATTTTCAGTTTCTCTGCCACCTGCTTTAGTCGAGCGGAGACTTTAATGCGTTACTTTGCGCTTCTGCGCGTGACGTTTATCTTTCACATGCGGAGACATGCGCACGTAGACAAAACAGTGAGAAAGCCGGTCAAGGTGTTTACATGCAACGCGAAATCGGGGTAATGAGCAAAAAACGACCTGTGCCGATCGTTTTTGCTTACGCCTTTTCCCGGATAAAAGAAAACCGTTTTACGCATTTACATGAACTCACACGGTATCAGTTTATTAACTCTTTCGCCGCCATTGACGAGATATTTCGTCAATTAAGAGAAAACGCTTCCCCGCCAATGACGAGATTTTCCGTCTTTCCGCAATACCGCTATTATCCACCAGGTGGCAACTTATACAACCCGGAAGTAGCGCCTCACGTGAAAAAATAAAGAACTCTGTGTATGTTTTGAAGATCGCTTTGCATCTGATCTCTATCAAAAGTCCTTCGCAAAAATGGAATTATCTCAGTTTTTTGCTCAAAATTGGGTGTTTTTGAAGAAACCTATCCAAGTTTGAGAGGTGTTTACAAGAGAACTAATGAAGGTAGGATGAAACGTTTTTTTTTTTTGAAAGCAGAGGGTCTGTTCTTTCTCCTGATATATTGTTTGTTTATATATTTAAAGAAGAAAATTTTCTGGAAGGCATTAAACTTTTGAGAAAATCATGAAAATGCTGGCGCTGGCTGGCAACTTTTTTTAAAAACGCTGGCAGGGAAAGTGTTAAGCATAATCGGCAAGACTGTGCATGTAAACGCACTCATTGTTGTGATTCCTGCATAAACGTGCATACATTATTGCAATATCACACCGCCACAGCCCTTAGCTGTCGTTCACACCATAGGGGTTTATGCCGGTGGCCGACGTAGGTTTTCAATTGTTTCCAATGGAAGCATGCGCTTTTTAAAACATTGTCCACACTGACTGCCGACATACTACTGTTTTTCCCTGCTTAGCGCTGATCACCGAGAGTTGAAAAATATTCAACTTTGGGTGAAAGCTCAGCTCTTCAATGTCACTTATCACTCTGCTGTCCAATCACAGTGGAGGAGGGATGGGACAGATATCACAACAACCACCCGTCGCATCCTTCATTAACTGATAAACAAAGCAGAAGTATCATTTCAATAAAAGCGCTCAGCTACAAAAAAGCTGGCAAGTGCCTACAGTCGGGGTCCGCCTGCCGGTTTCGGACGTGATTAAATGCTTTGGTGTGCACGCTCACTTATAGTCCTCAATACAAATATTTTGGCTGGTATTAAGATGTGGTTTGGTCAATCAGAACACAAGTGGACGACACTAAATACTCTCACTTTTGACCAACAATTTGTCGAAAAACAATTCAACTGGATTGCTTTGTTGTGTAGATGCTCATGTGGTCGAATGACCGTCTACTCTCCACCTACTGATCTAATCTGATGGACCAAGCACATTGTTTTTAAATCAGTCCTGATTCTAGCGCGAACCCACAGTGTTCAGTGTGTTCTTTCACTTATAAAACAAAAGCGTCTGCTCACCGCCTCTTTCATTTTTGTTTCATTTTGCGAGCGTGTGAAAGTTGTGCAAGCTTAATTCATAAATTGCTTTTAGACCATCCCCTCGAAGTAAAGAGGACAGAAGCGGTCGAAAGTGTACAAAAGAGACGAATTAAACACCAGGTGTGAACACAAATTGAGTCTCTCTCGTCCACTTGTGATCCGATTGACCAAAAACACATCTTAATATCATGTTAAAGGGACACTCATTTTCCAGCTCCCCTAGAGTTAAACATTTGATTTTTACCGTTTTGCAATCCATTCACCTGCTCTCCGGGTCTGGCGCTAGCACTTTTAGCATAGCTTAGCATAATCCATTGAATCCGATTAGACCATTAGCATTGCGCTGAAAATAACCAAAGAGTTTCGATAATTTTCCTATTTAAAACTTGACTTTTCTGTAGTTACATCGTGTACTACTGCTATTGAAAGTAACCAAGGGGACTATTTTCAGGCAATGCGTAATATCACTACGCCTGCTGCAGCCATGTTACAGCAGCAAAGTCCTTGATTATAACACCAGAATGAGAGTATAGTCCTAACCATATCGGCCTAGTAAATCACAACTTTTCATTTTCAGTCGGTCTTAGTACACGATGTAACAGCAGGAGAGTCAAGTTTTAAATAGAAAAATTATCAAAACTCTTTGGTTATTTGTTAGCGCGATGCTAATGTGCTAAATGCTAAGATATGCTAAAAATGGTACCGCCAGACCCGGAGCCTATTTTCAAAAAAAGTGGAGTGTCCCTTTAAAATCTAGCAAAACACTTCTTATTCTGCAGATCTTGAAGCTTAATTATTTCGCTCATGGATTTGATAATAACAAACATTTGGATAACAATGACTTTTGCGCAACCACTATTAAGAGCTGAGATTCAATTACATTTCTGTAAGCAGGCAAAAAATAATCAAAATCTTTCGTTCCCAAGCTTCCCAAATTTCTTTTTAATTTGACACAGATACCGCTCGAGGCTTCAGCGTACCGACAAAGCATACATGCATGTTTATGCAAGATAAGCAGCGACTACATGATCCAAACACTGGGCCACGAGCGATTCAAGGGTCCGGTCGGATCCAGCATCTCAATGCCGCATCTTGTGCGCGTTATGTTTCAATGGTACTTTATTTCTCAGCCCCACACACGCACTAATGACTGTATTTATCTCATTAGGCTGAAGCGATCAAATACTGGCAGCTGGCATGCTAGCTTTGCCTTGCCCCTAAGCACTCTCATTAAAACTGGGGGGAGCCGTGGCCTGAATATCAATGTGACTGAGTCCTGCTAATTCTGTATGTGCGACCATAGCTGTCACTCTCACGCGTATATATCACTCAACACGGAGATCAAACATCTCAATGGGTTCACCTTATATATAGTGCCCTTGCAACTTGAGCATTTTACAATGCTAACAATAGTTTTTGGTAACATACTAGTGGTGGGATAAGATACCATATGGGACAAGAAAATGCCAAAACATCTACAGGTCCTGTCCATGTATTAAATATCTACAGTAACTATGGATTAAAAATAAGGTTACTTGCAGAATAAATGTAGCAACAATAACTTTAATGATGTAGTAATTTGGCAAAAACTAGCATAACATGGTAGTGTAAATGTTTGAAATGCTGAAAATGGACTGTAACCTAACTCCAACCTTAAAATTTTAACCAGTTTGTCGTCGTCTTATAAGAAACAACGCAAAAATCACATTTTAACAATTGTGCGATAACTGTAGTAACATTGAGTGCGTTTACATGCCCAGATTTGTCAAATTTCTCGCAGACATTGATGTCAGCGCCTACAGTACACATAGCCGTTCAAAAAGCCGAAAGGAAATCGGTCTTAGGGGCGATTCACATTTCATGTTTAAAACCACGCGGAAAACGCGATCGTTGATTGGTTTTTGTCACATGACTTGCGTTGCGGCATTCTGAAAAGTTTCGATGTTTTTAACTTGATGCGGTGCGAACACGCCTGGAAAACATTTGTGCTTCGCACCGCGTGCGCATCGCAACCGCATCGCTTCCATTATGAGTGCGCATATTGCGCGGCTAAATTTTAAATATCAAACTTGAGTGCGTAAAAGACGCTAAATGTGAATTGCCCCTTAAGCTATACTGTTGGATCTCGTCATGTCTGCAGAACCTGTAAATGTAACATGAGCTTTTATATTCGCAGTTTCTTTGCAAACTGCTTTAGTTGAGCGCAGACCTTTATGCGTTACTTTGCGCTTACTTTCATGCGCACATGAACAAAACTGCAGAAAAGCCGGTTAAGGTGGTTACACGCAACATGAAATCGGGGTAATGAGCAAAAAACGACCTGTGCCAAACCATTTTTGCACCGTTTAGGGGCTTTCCCCGATAAAAGAAAACCGTTTTACGCGTTTACATGATCCCCCACATTATCAGTTTATTAACAATAATCAGCATAAGACTGTGCATGTAAATGCACTCATTTCTGTAAGTAGTCGTCTAGGTCAACTAACATTCAGTAACCATTCAAAGTAAGGGGCTTTACTAACATTGTCTTACAATTCAGTCAGTATTCATTTTTGCCTTAAGCGTTCAGGTGGATTCGATTGTCGTTGTAAATGCGAAACATTCCCATGGAAGCTGATTACACTTCCAAGAGTTGTTAGAGTAAAGTTGAGGTATGTAGCCCTAGGTAGCATACTAACGGTTTAATACGGTCTAAATTGGGTTTGCAAAGTGAATTAGCATTACTTCAGTCGTTAACCTCAGATTAAGTCTGTCTGTGAAGCTCTTGGGAGACTTTACATTCGGATGGCGGACATTACGAGCGAATATTGTGTGCTAAGAACAACAGGAATGCAGATGAGAAACGTTTGCATGTTTTTTTAATTACGACAGTAAAAATAAACCAACTATATCGTATTGCAACCCACAAAATTAATGTAGTCTTTGCAAGAAGCTTTTTCTGTTGCACACTGCTGGCTGTCTTCGGCATATCGATCGACTCGAGTTTACTGAGTGTTGCAATTTATCAGTCCAAACCATAGACTTGTATTTAAGCAGCCAAAGCTTTGATTTTCCCAGAGACAGACAGGGTGATACGTGGACACATGGGACGTAGTGCTAAGCTGATCATTATGTTTGCATATATTAACGCCTACCTCACCTCCGTCTGGATCTTTTTAATTAGGTAAACCTGTCACGGGCAGATCTACATCCCTTTCATGAGCATGGATTCTGGTTCCTGTCTGAATACATGTCCCCCACCACACAAAGACCCACTGTGCTTTAGCCAACACATAAATAGTTATATTACATATTAATGTACCATTGTTACACATGAAATATATACCAAAACGTATTGTACACAGTAAATGTACATATTAGAATTTGGTAAGCTTTTTTTAGCAGGAATACCTTCCTAACCACACCATGATGGTAAAAAACAGTGCCAACAAAAACCATTATAATGTAAGGGGATATACCAGTTTGAGGAAAAGTATTTCCCACAATGCTCAGGTATAACAGATTATGTAAATTTAGTTTGATTGTAAAGGATGAACAATGCAACTGAGAGAGAAAGAGAGACCAAGCAAAGGAAAACCAAGACATTTAAAATTTCAACTTCCAGAGGCAAATGCATGAAAGTCTCTTTGTAGCAAGCTTTAAACATTGTAAGTGATATAGTCTGTGTGTTTTAAACAGTTAACTAGGTTTAAAGTGTCGTGATTTGATTGGCACGTGTCCAAGTGACTCAGGACATCAATCACAACGCGGACATCAATCAAACGGCCGATGATTGGATGTCGGGCTGTTACACTGACACTGGATATGACAACACGCATCTGTCACTCTCAACAAGTGCAGGACTGTCTCTCAACCTCATATTCAGATAGATGATGTTAATCAACCTCTCACCATATGATATCTGTCCAAGTAAATTTACTTCCGTCTATAGCAAGGAAAACGATTTTGCAGCAAGATTGCTTTTTCTGTATTTGTGAAATACCAGAAGGATACTGACATAAAATAACACAAAATTGCAAATGCACACAAAATACCAGCAAAACACATTTAAAGATAAGAAACATGCTTTAAAAAAGCTGCCTAACGATTAGTCGCGACTAATCGTTTGCAAAATAAAAGTTTTTGTTTACATAATATATGTGGGTGTACTGTGTATAATAATTATGTATAAATAAATACATACACATGGATGTATAATTTAAAAAATATATATATTTATATAATAAATATTTATATACATATGAAATGTTATATACACATGCAAATATTTCTTAAATATATACATGCATGTGTATGTTATATTTATACATAATTATTATACACAGTACACCCACATATATTATGTAAACAAAAACTTTTATTCTCGTCGCGACTAATCGTTAGGCAGCCCTAGAATGACATGAACCACAAAAGATTAATCGCAATTAATCGCATACAAAATAAAAGTTTGTGTTTGCATAATATATTTGTGTGTATGTGTAATTATTATGTATATATAAATACACACAAATGCATAAATTTAAGAAAAGTTTATTTATATATATATTTTTATTCATATTTAAAATAAAAAAATATAAAAATATAAATAAATAAATAAATATTAAATGTTATATACACATGCAAATATTTCTTAAATATATACATGCATGTGTGTGTTTGTATTTATACATAATTATTATACACAGTACACCCACATATATTATGTAAACAAAAACTTTTATTCTGCAAATGATTAGTCGCAACTAATCGTTAGGCAGCCATAGATTGATATGAAAGTAGGGCTGTCAAAAGATTTATCGTGATTAATCGCATACAAAATAAAAGTTTGTGTTTGCATAATATATTTGTGTGTATGTGTAATTATTATGTATATAGAAATACACACAAATGCATACATTTAAGAAAGGTTTATTTATATATTTTTTAATTCATATATAAAATAAATAAATAAATAAATATAAAATGTTATATACACATGCAAATATTTCTTAAATATATACATGCATGTGTGTGTTTGTATTTATACATAATTATTGTACACAGTACACCCACATATATTATGTAAACAAAAACTTTTATTTTGCAAACAATTAGTCGCGACTACTCGTTAGGCAGCCCTAGAATGACATGAAAGTAGGGCTGTCAAAAGATTAATCGCGATAAATCGCATACAAAATAAAAGTTTGTGTTTGCATAATATATTTTTGTGTATGTGTAATTATTATGTATATATAAATACACACAAATGCATACATTTAAGAAAAGTTTATTTATATATATATATATATATTTTTATTAATATTTAAAATAAAAAAATATAAAAATATAAATAAATAAATATAAAATGTTATATACACATGCAAATATTTCTTAAATATATACATGCATGTGTGTGTTTGTATTTATACATAATTATTGTACACAGTACACCCACATATATTATGTAAACAAAAACTTTTATTTTGCAAACAATTAGTCGCGACTACTCGTTAGGCAGCCCTAGAATGACATAAAAGTAGGGCTGTCAAAAGATTTATCGCGATTAATCACATACAAAATAAAAGTTTGTGTTTGCATAATATATTTGTTATTCATATATATAATATAAAAAACATAAAAATCTAAATAAATAAATAAATGCATGTAAAGGTTTCTTAAATACATACATACATACATGCGTGCGTGCGTGTGTCAATATATACAAAATAATTACACACAGTGCACACACATATATTTTGCAAAAGCTAACTTTTTTGTATGCGATTAATCATGATTAATCTTTTGACAGCCCTGCATGAAAGTGTTTATAAAAGTTCAAAACATTAAAAAAAATATTGTGACTATATAAGTCATTGCATTCCACTGGTCTACACTCAACAACAGGAGACAGGCACAACTCATCTGCGAGAGAGGATTTTTTACGTACCACTTGCTAATATTTAAGGCGTGCGAAAGTAAAGGTTAATGTGATTTGACTTCTTCCAGACCAGGCGTGTCTCTGATGGGAAAGATGCTGTTAACCTTTCCCGTCAGAGTGGCATTCCCTGAGCCCAGACCTGCTGGAGAGAAGTCCATCAATCATGGTCCGTCTCATAACGCCGCATACAATGAGCGCATACGGGTGGTAGAAGACTCTGAGCGTGTGCCATGGGATACTTCTTGTGGTTTAAAACTTAACAGACTCGGGGACATGACAGGCTTACTCGCGTACTTCTACAGGAAAACAAACACATGTGTGTGCATCAGTCCCTGTATGTGTGTCATACCCAAATATAAAGGATTCTTTATTTAGTGCCCATGTGACCGGCTGAATATATACTACTGTGACTTTCACATGATGTTGTTATAGAAAGGACCCATGTTTGGTTACAGTAACAATTCCCCTGAAGAAACTCAACCCAAGAGCCCAATTATAGGGCTGCTGTCTGGGGGAACAATTGGGAAAGTTGTGGTGGACTTAAATGTGTCTTTAAACAGCTGTGCGTGGGGGATATAACCCACTTATGTATGAACTTGATCTGGATTTGTGAATTCAATTGATTGCCTGTTTAGGGTTTGAACCTGCAACCTTTCGGTTACATCATACATACTTGGTAAAGTCACAAACAGAACAAACATGATATTCTTTTCTTGACGTAAAATTGTCAATATGTGCACTATGATACGAGGGGGTTGTTAGGTGGTTGCTAAGGTGTTCTAGGTGATAGCTTACTGGCTAAGTTAGCTTTGGTTGTTCTGATATGTCTGTTTTGTTTATCAGTCGTTGCCTTTTGGTTGGTGTGGTATTTGTCCCGGCCCTTCTCCACTGTGATTGGATGACTGAGTGACAAAAGTGACATTGACGAGCTCAGCATTTCATCCAAAGTTGAACGACAGCGGCGATTAAAAAAACGTAAAATTTTCTTCCCTCTTCGAAACGATCTCTCTTTACTTCCGGTCATATAGTATGGCAGGTGGGCGGGGTCCGGGAAAAAATTGCAGCGATTAACAATTAGCAACAAGACCCAATTTCAAACGATCCAATTAATTATCGATGGATGAATTCCGAAGGAAGTCCAGCCCCCCCTTTTTATTTCAGAAGCTGTTTCATTCGTATTCACTCCATGAGGAAAATAATGCAATCGCTACTTACGTTTCATGCCGACTTTGAGAATTTCACCAGATTACAAGGGTGTCAGGTAAGTATAGACTAGTAAAGTTTAGACACCAACCAACCCTCACACACAAATGTGAAGAGAGCACGGCCTGCCACGAGCGATTAAATATGCAAAAGCTCATTAATATTCATAAGTCTCTCTTTGCCTTCTCTGTTCATATGAATATGTGTTTTTAGTCCATAACGCCTGACTGACAGAACGCATCAGCATGAATAAATGACAAAATCATCGCAGAACGGGCTTCCATTTTAAAAACAGATTTCAGTAATTAGCCTCTCGCCGGCTGCGCTTGGCTTCATATGTTCCCACTCCAACAGGCGATGCGTCCACGTTGCGCCCAGCCGAGCCATGTTTGCGATGCCAAATAAAAAAATGTTAATAAAACCGATTATAAACACCATTGTGTGATAACATGTGTGCCGATTGTCGTAACTGTGCACTTTATGCGAAAGCGCATTGCTTATATCTGTGTGTGTGTTAAACAGATAAACTACCCGTAACTACTTTCCATAAACATTATTTGTCACTAAACTCCTCTTTAAACTATAAATTAATCCATTTGCACATTTCTGGGAGGGCTTTTAATCGACAACAAAATGTTTCACTCCCTCTTGTCAGTAGGGAGATTATTATAAAGGGGGAGTAAATACATCTGGATCATTAAGAGATATTTAGGGTCACTTGAGTAATATTTAGGTACGCGTCAATATAACTACAGTACAAATCAAATATGTAAGCCATCTAAAACCTCCTGCAGTGTTGATTTGGATAAGAGAGATGTGCTATGTCGTCTCATTTGAACATCTGCAGAAATATAATGGGATATATTGTAATGTGAAGACACGTCCCCATCCGGCAACTGTTTGCGGGGGTTGGTTTCAACACGATGGTAAGTATTATCTGTTTTATGGCTCATGTAACTGTAGGGCTCGTATTCATGTCACTGTTGAATGTTACTCGCAGGCTCAGCATTAGGCTCATGCTAATACTTTTCACAATTACAAACCTAAATTGTCTTTACAGTATCCAACGGGGATGTATGAGATCTGAAAGGAACATTTTGGGAAAGGTAAATCGGCCAAAAGTGTAACATTTTTAGGAACACTAAATAAACCCTGCAATGCCATCACAAACACAACGGTGTTCAAGCATTTAAGCAAATTAAAGAATCATCTCCACTTCAGATTACAGTCAAAGCCATCAGCTCACTTATAAACAAGCGCTGTGAGGGGTTTTATACCTACACTAGTATATGTCAAACTCGTGCTGGCTTAGGCACACAAGATAAGGGTGTAGGTCTGATCTCGCTGCGCAACATGACTTAACATGATGCATTCTGGGTAGAGAGAAAACATGCGTGTTAATTGGTTTGATGCCGCGTCGTATTCGTTGTCTCAGATTTGGAGAGTTACACAGAATTGAGACAGACGGATCTATGGGGTTGTTTATACCATAGATATAAATGTAAAAAGATGCTACATTCGGCAGTTTTAGACACATAACTGCTAAGTCACATACAGGTTTTAGAGGCTGTTTACTCCTGGTACTAAGATGCGTTTTGGTCAATCGGATCATAAGTGGACAAGAGAGACACATTCACGTTTACACCTGGTGTGTTAATCTGTCCCTTTGTCCACTTTTTGACTACTTCTGTCCTGCTTTCTGAGGGGGTGGTCTGTGGGCGAGTCCCTCTGCTGTCGTTTAAACACAAGAAATGAGGAGCTTAAAATGACAAGAACACACATTAGGTCAGAGTCTGCAGCTTGTAATGATAGTAAACATGTTGCACCGAGTTTTGTACATGTATAGACCCTTTTACTGTTTGTACACAATGATGACGTAGCAACGTATGCGCGCGCATCTTGGCAATGGAAGTATGGCGAGAATCAGCAGCGTGTTAAGCTACGCAAGCTGATTAAGCAACACAAAGTTATTTTAAAAAGTTGACTTTCTCAAATGGTATCGGGCTACCAGATCTGTGTACTATAGTGGAGGAGATAGAAGACGTTAGCAGATGGCCAAAAAATATAATATAAATATAAAATATGTAATAAAACTATACAAATATTAGTGCAACTGTAAACGCAACAACCAGACATTTTAATGCTGGGAAACCATTTTGAGATGCTAACCCGTTAGAACGACTGGGGAACAACACCAGTTCCGCTGCCAAAATGCACGCACACCTATTTGATCACGTGCGCTGTAAAAGGGTCTATATGTAAGAGCTTTCTATAATGTTTCAGAGCAATTGATGAAATAAGCTTGAGCAACATTCAAATGCTTGCGAAATGAAACAAATGAGAGAGGCGGAGAGCAGCCGCCTCAGTTTTATCAATGATAGTCTAAAGATCAAGCTAAACACAGTGGATTTGCGCTAAAAATCAGGTCTGATGTAAAAACAATGTGTTCAGTACATAACATTAAATTAATAGGAGGAGAGTAGGCGGTCTTTTGTGGCTATTCTAATATATTCAACAATCCGATCAAATGGGTTTTCAACTACCTTCGAAATGTTGTTGAAAGTGTATGAGCTCAAAACATTTTACACCATTTACACCTGTGTTTAGCGTTGTCCACTTGTGAGCCGATTGACCAAAACTAGGGCTCGGACAAAAAATACGTTGACGCAAAATATGCGCAGCGATTTGTCAGACCCACAATGGCGGCGCCAGAGAGTAGTAGCAACGCAAGTGGCTCCACGCCGGTTTCACATCGCAAGCATGAGCAGTGTTATGTTTCTGAAACTGCTGAATGTAGCATCTATTTGCATATATATCTATGGTTCGAAGTGGTGCGAAAGAGTGGAGGCGAGGACTTCTTTGCATATTCATGTCTATGGTCCGAGCTGTGCTATTAAGTAGAGGTGGGGACTAATTTGCATATTGATAGATGCGAATATACTTGATGAGGAAAGAGTGTAGGGGTACATTAGCTTTTCTAAATTGCTGTCACAGGAAAAACTTTTAGATATGCTATTGTAATGCTCGAACATTAGTTTTAAATGATACATTTATTGAATGCAAGGGGACTTTATTAAAATGTTTTTTAATCCACTATAGTCAAAAATGTAAAAACAAAAGATACAAGAATTTTATCTAATACACACACACACATTGATTCAGTATACACAGTATGCAATCACTACTAAGAATCTTAAATATTGCATTCAGCTTTAAATAATTGTTTCATATCTGGTTTGCATAAAGCAAGGCATCAGATGAATGCAGTGAAGGAAGGCAGCCAAAAGACAAAGCATAAATCTCTGAAAACCTGGCATGCTATTGACACTCATATTTAAAGCAGTCCACAAATCCGTCTGTAACTGCGGCTGAGACTAATAACACATCTGTCTTAAAAAGCACACAATAAACATTTTCACACTCTAAAATAAAGATATGAAAATCTGCAATTTATATATGTATGACTAAAAATGACTCTTGTGTGTTTATGATTTATTTTTCTTGTTCTCCATCGTGGCTTAAAAGCACCGGTGATGACTCTGCAGTTGGATTAAAATCGTGCAGTTACACAATGGCTAATTAAGCCATTTTTCTAATTCAATGAGGAAGCAGATTGGAGGGTAGAGATGCGATACGAGTTGCCTGGCAAAAACCCTGTTGAATGCAGCCAAGTTTTAAAAAGACTGATAGTTGATTGCGGGTTTGACTGCATATGTATTTCGGAGAGTTTCATCAGCGTTAAAGAGACCTCCACATTAAAAAGAGTTGCAGGCAGCTTTTATTCCCTTACTTACACAGTAATGCCCCCTTCAGACTACCAGTGACTAACAGTGGCAGAGCGACATGATCTCATGGCGATCGGATGGGGCGTGTCCAGCGAAAGTACAAAGTTGCAAAAAGTTGAAAAAAGTTTAACTTTATGCAAATGATGAGCGTCTTTTAGGAGCGACTACCAATGAGAGTTCACATTATCCGTCTCTCGTCAGTAACTGGAGCGAATGTTCTCATTTGTTTATAAAAAACAGATTTAGAAACGCCTCTTATTGACCTCATTGAAGTGGCAGGTGGTCTGATCGGGGGGAAATGTTAAAAATAGCAAAATATTAGCCTTTTCATTGATTTTATCTTTTTATTTATTTTACAAACTATTATCTTTTATCTATTATCAAACTGTAAATTGATGACACACCCATTTATTTTCATTAAAACATTTATCTAGTCACCTGCCTTCATGCTAGTATTTAAAATAATGTTTTGTATTTCAAATCAAATCTCCCTTAGCATTAATTTTTTTTTAAATAATCTGTTTAGGAAATAAACCATTTTTAGCAAAACGAAGAAAGCTAGCTTTGCAAAAATGGTGTTACTTTCCAAAATCATTGAAATACAAAAAATTTAAATAAAACAGAAGCTACGGAAGATAAGCATAACCAATGTCTGTCACATACACAGATTGATATTTTAACATTTCTTTCCTTCTCACAGACATTTTGATACTAAAACAGAATAAATGCAACAAATAAAAATAGCTAGCTAGGTTAGCTAAAGTCCTTCAGCAAAATGAACGAAGCTAGCAGTGCAAAAAGGTGGTACTTTTCGAAATTATTGAAATACAAAAAATTTAATAAACCAAAACTATGGTAGATGAGCATAACCGATGTCCATCACATACACAGATTGATTGATTTTAACGGGTTTTTTTTCTTCTTCTCACTGACATTTTGGTAATAAAACAGAATAAATGTAACAAATAAAAATAGCTAGATATGTTAGCTAAATTTCTTTAGCAAAATTAACGAAGCTAGCAGTGCAAAATGCTGGTACTTTCCGAAATGATTGTAATACAAAAAATGTAATAAAACAAAACTATGGAAGATAAGCATGACCGATGTCCGTCAAATACACAGATTGATATTTTAAAGTTTTTTTTCTTCTTCTCACTGACATTTTGATACTAAAACTAAATAAATGCAACAAATAAAAATAGCTAGATATGTTAGCTAAATTCCTTTAGTAAAATAAACTATGCTAGCAGTGCAAAATGGTGGTACTTTCCAAAATTATTGAAATACAAAAAAATGTATAAAACGGAAGCTACGGAAGACAAGCATAACCAATGTCCGTCACATACACAGATTGATATTTTAACGTGTTTTTCCTTCTCACTGACATTTTGATACTAAAACAGAATAAATGCAACAAATAAAAATAGCTAGCTAGGTTAGCTAAATTCCTTTAGCAAAAATAACGAAGCTAGCAGTGCAATATGGTGGTACTTTCCGAAATTATTGAAATGCATTAAATAAGAATTCAAAACAATGGCAAAGTTTTTAAATACAAGGATAGAATCTGTCAGATATGGATATACAAATCAAAGTCAAAGATGGAAAAATTATGTAAGACTTAACAGAAGGGACACAGACGTCTCTTTCATGGTTTAGAGATAGACATACACTGTCATTCATTCACTTTTCATTTCACTTCTCATGTCTGTCAGAATGAAGGCGATTATGCACGTGCCCCAAATATAAAAACCTCAAACACAAGCCTGTGGATCTTAATTAAAGACCAGGACATCACTGTACCTCTGTCTTAACTACCAGCTGACTATATTTATAAATCACACAAAGACAGCATACAGTTACGTGATGTTTCCAGTCTGAGCTGCTGTAAGTAGCACAGGGCCCCAGTGCAGAGCTGCGTCAGAGGGCCCCAGTGCGGAGCTGCATCAGAGGGCCCTGCCTATACCGTACACCCTCTGTAGTATGCAGTATGTTTAAATCACAGAACTAGGCTTTTTTCTCTTAAAGGTTTAGTAAAGACTTAATGCTTGATTTGAAGCTTTAAGCAAAACTTAATAATAATTCTGGTAGCAACACTGTTATTTAAAGGGTCGTATACTTGAATTTTGCAGCATTTTATGTTTTTTAGCATTGCAACACTTATCATATTGGCCAAAAAACCCTTACTGGTGTATTCCTACTACATTACCGGGTTTTCACCTTAAAATAAACAGCCAAAATAAACAGACTCACTGTTAAAGTGCTTTTTACTTTATAAATCTAGCTACTTTTTAGATAAAATAAAAGGTATTTGGGGATTACTGCCCTTTAAACAGTTGTGGAAGCCATCTGTGTGTGAAACTGAGATTGCGCTGTGGGATTTAATACCTCAACAATCCAAATCCTTTTTTCTTGCTCTTTTTCTCTGGGTCTTCGGGCTCATCCTTCTTCTTGGTCTTTTTCTCTTTCTTTTTCTTGGTTTTCTTCTTCTTGTTGTTATCATCTAGTTCCTGACGTGAGGAGCTGCTAGCAGGTGTCTCTCTACCGGAGTCTTCCTCAGAGTAATCTGTTGATAGAGAACCAAAGCAAACTGTAGCCAATGTAATACATTTACACAATGTCTTGTTTATTGGTAAACAATAAAGAGCATCTTAATAGGATATTTACTATGTATGTGAAATCAAAGAAGATTAAACAAGTGTAAAATATCACCTACAAGTGAAACCAATAATGAAAGCTCTGCCATGTTCTCTAGACAACATAAAAAATTATGTTTTTAAGGGGTTTGAGATGTTTAACATTTTGACTTCGCTTTAATTGATCCATTACAGCTATATGCCCATTTTATGAGAATGTATTATTAATTATATTTTATAACAATTAAATAATAAAACATTTTAAATAAAATATAAAAATATTAAAGGCCCACTGTGTAGATTTTTAGCGGCATCTAGCAGTGAGACTGATTCACTCCACAGCTCACCCCTCCCTTTCGATGTGCATAGAGAAGCTACGGTAGCCGCCACAGGACAAACATGTCATCATCTGAGACAACGTAGCGACAAAACACACGCCCCATTGTTTGTTTAGGGCTATTGTAGAAACATGCCGTAAAAATTACGACTTCCATGTAAGGGGACACGCAAGAGTTCATTTTGTAAGGTCTTTATACACCACTGATAATATAGTTATGCATGTAAGATTGCATTTCTGTCAAGAGATCCCTCAAAATGCAAGTTTACACATTAAAATGGGAATTTTCATTGGTATTTCCCTCAAATCTCCCTCGGCATTTATTTGTTTTTGAATAATTGTTTTGGAAATAAAACATTTTAGCAAAATGAAGTAAGCTAGATGTGCAAAAAATGGTGGTACTTTCCGAAATTATTGAAAAGCAAAGAACTGAAGCTACAAATGTGCAGCATTTTTGTCAAAGCAACAGACACTTTTGTAACTTTAACTTAAAAAATTAAGTTAAATCATTTTAACTTGATTTTATAAGTTATGTCAACTTTTTGATAAAATAGTACTTGCAAAACCAAGCTGTTTTAACTCTTTCCCCGCCAGCGTTTTTAAAAAAAGTTGCCAGCCAGCGCCAGCATTTTTTAAGATTTTCAGAAAAGTTGAATGCCTTCCAAAAAATGTTCTTTAAATAAATAAACAAACAATATATCAGATGAAAGAACAGACCCTCTGCTTTAAAACAAACAAAAAAAACGTTTCATCCTACCTTCATTAGTTATCTTGTAATCACCAGATATTATATAAATCATAGATATTTTAAAGTTTAATATTTTAAAACGAAATGTTTTATTAACACTTTAAATATTAAAATGTAAAAAAACTGCATAATAACAAGCAGGTATCTTTCTAAAACAACTTTTATTTTAACAGAAAATCAACACAAAAGGACACATAATGTGTTAAAAGCATAACACAAAAAGATGCGTTAAACAATTTCAACTTAAATGTATAAGTTATGTTAACTTTTTTAAGCCAAAACTTAAAATAGTAGGTTAAATTGACTTGTTTGACTTCGTGCTGCATTTTTTTTACAGTGTATGTATGTATATATAGGGCTGCACAATTATGACAAAATTGCCGATTATTCACCTTGATATTGTAGTTGCGATTATTATTTGCGATCAATAGATTTTACATTGAAGTTTAGAAACGTTTTATAACTTTCTGTGAAGCAGCTGCATGTTTAAATTCTGAAAATCCAAAACTAAATATAATGTAAATTACAAACAATTATGGGAGTTACGAATGGCTAACGGACACGTCAACTTGTATTTGGTGTCCAAACATACTGTCGTACCGCACAAAAATAAGCACAAACGGACAGCTGTAATTGAGGCTTTTGGTGATTATGTCATTGTTTCACCCGTAATTGTAATTCCGATTCGATTTTTGATTAATTGTGCAGCCCTAGGGAGACAAATAAAGACACTTTGACTACTCCATATATCCATGTACTGTATATGTATAAAGAAAATATAAAAATTACTATTTCTTTGCCGCAACATGACCGGTTCAAGTTTTGGTTAGATTCATCTCCTGTTGCATTGAATGGGCTGCTAACATAAACTTTCCTCTATAATAGCAGAATTCTTGACATGTATTCCTGAATCTTGAAAACTCATGGGTCAGGTCTGGTGTTTTCTTCTTTTCTCATTAAAGAGGGGGCCTCTGTATCATCAAATAGACGTGAGGAGCTGATATCTGCCCTTGAATTGGCTGAATGAAAGTGCTGCGGTTTCAGAAGGAATCACTCATATTGGTTTTTGCTGATTCACCCTTCACTGGCACAGAATGACTCACTGTGAATCAGATTCATCTGTGAAAATGAGCTCCTAAAAGTGATGGAGCTTCTCTAATCCACTGAAAGCCAGCCGCGATATCCGAATGAATTTTTATAGAGTCTTAAAGTTGACTTGAAATGGCATTCGCAACACATTTAATTTCCATAATGCGACACATTTCTGAGTGAAACAGGAAATCTTTTTCATTTTAAGTGCTGGGAATTGATTTGATGGTAAAATGAGGGTGTATTTCGTGCAGGACTGCTTCAACTCGGCACACTGTATTGAGGCTTTTATATCTTGACTTTGAAGATGAAGGTCACGTTTAAAAGCATTTTCTAAAGTATTGTTTTGATTTTGTCAAATTATTTTATTAACATTAAACAATTTTATTGGGTCATTAGAAATGGGCTATGAAATTATTGGTCAATTCTGTCTTTTTCCGTCCCCTAAGGCTTAATTATGTAATAAAAAATGTTTACAAGAAGGTAAAATAAATCTAAATAACAGTAAGAGCTATTTCAATAAAATGGTCCAAATGCACTTTAGGCAATGCAAGTCGCAGTGGTATGTCCTTGCGTTAACAGTTAACACATGTTTGGAAAACACATCGTCGACTTGCTACTGTGCTAAGCAATATAATTCTCTGGTATGCAGCATGAATGTTTTTTATTAATGTAGCTTTGCTTTTGTGAATAATGATTTAAGCATTGCTAATGAAGATACTCTGCTACTGTAGATAGCACTATCATAACATTCAATAATGAAGTTGAGCAAGAAAAAAATGTATATAATGATTAAACAAACAATAAATATAAAGGCGATTTTCTGAACAGGGTTTAGATTAATCCAGGACTAGGCATAAATTACATAAAATATGTAAGTGGTTTTTACAAACATTACTGATGTGCATCTTCAGACAAAACAATGCCACTGAAATATTTTAAGATATGTCAATGCAAGCTCAAGCATTGTAGTCTTACCGTGGGTTCACACCAGCCACGTTTGAGGCGTCAAAATCGAGTCTACCGCGTCTAGTTTGCAGCTTGAACATTTTGAGTTTACGCTTGCTTTCTGTAATCACATCACTACTAGAGCAAGCGCCTGATTGGTTAACGAGGCTCGTTTTTCCGACAAAGTTCAAATTTTTTAACTCTCTGAGGCGGAATCGTGTCTACAGCACCGCACTAAACGCCTGATGTGCGTCGCGAGACCTCCAGACGTGCGTCAACGGGTCTTCACATTGACTTAACATTGAAATCACTCGCGCTTGACGCCTCTACCGCGGCTGGTCTGCACGCAGCATTAGACTAGACTTAAAGGCGGGGTGCACGATTTTTGAGAAACGCTTTGGAAAAGGGAGTCGGGCCGACTACCAAAACACACTTGTAGCCAATCAGCAGTAAGGGGCGTGTCTTCTAACCGACACCGTTGCCTGGGTTGCGTATGTGTGGGGCGGGTCGATCAAAAGAAGGTCCAGATTCTATTGGGGTAGGGGGCGTGTTTGTTTAGGTGTTTGAGTCTGTATTTGACGAGGATACTGAATTTGAGGAATAATCAATTATTTGGAGATTGTTAATGGACATTTCTGACTGGTAAGTTTTTTTTTTCAATATGGACCTGCAAAACTTAACTGTAACGTCAATAGTAGAACTTCAGCCTAAACGCTAGCATATAGCGCTAACTCACAATTCACAAAGCAGTCACTATTTAGTTTTTAGCATTGTAACAACATTGTTATTAATTGAATGTGTTATTTAATGTTGAGGGCATACATCTTTTCTTTTGCAGGCACAAGGTTTACATAAGTAGGATGAAACAATAGTGTTTGGGGCTCATGATACGTCACTGCCTTGAATAAAGCTCTTATTATTCATCTATGCCTAGCTAAATACACTTTTACATTCTACGGCAATATTTAAATATTTAATGATAATATTTAAACCAAAAATATTGGTTATTACAAATTGGGCATTTTTTATTAGTTCTGCCAACAAAATGTATATTTCATCAAAGTCACATTTTATAACACATTTTAAAATCCTAAAAATTATTATATTTAATTATTGATGCATTCAATTTAATGTGTTCACATCATACTCATTGGTGTCCCGTTGCGTATTTAATCTATACTCACCATCCTCAGCTTCTGATGGTCCATCGTAGGATTTGTCGATGGCGTGGCGGAAGCTGTGGTTGCAGCCGCGTCCCCTCACCATGTGCTGTGGCGGGCGGTAAAATGGCACCTCATCTTTATTCACCTCCTCCATCGCTGTCTGGAGACTCTCCAGAGAACTGGACTTCTGCAGACCCAACCTGGGCCCCAGCGCCAACCCGTTAGAAGAGTGGTGTTCTGAGACAGGAACATGGGGGAATGTTAGTGATGAACAGATGGATGGATAAATGTGTGGATGTAACAGGGAATGAGAGATGGTTGAGGATACGAGAGTCAAGATGAAGAGCTCAGATGCAAAACCTGCAGTGTGCACATGGGTATTTTTGTATGACTAAATGCTATCTCATCGCAATTCGTACATATTTTACAAAGTGGCTAATTCGTATTAATTGGTACGACTACATTCATACATTTTTGTACGATTTGCCTTGACCCCTGTGACGTTGGGGTTAGGAGCGGGATTTCGTTATTGTTTTATACGTTAAAGGATTAGTCCATTTTCTCAAAAGAAAAATCCAGACAATCCACTCACCACCATGTCATCCAAAATGTTGATGTCTTTCTTTGTTCAGTCGAGAAGAAATTATGTTTTTTGAGGAAAACATTGCAGGATTTTTCTCATTTTAATGGACTTTAATAGACACCAACAATTAACACTTAAATCAACACGTAACAGTTTTTTTCATATAAACAATCTATAAACAATCCCAAACGAGGCATAAGGGTCTTATCTAGCGAAACGATTGTCATTTTTGACAATAAAAATAACAAATATACATTTTTAAAGCACAACTTCTCGTCTAGATCCGGTCGTGATGCGCAAGCTGACCCCACGCAATACTTCATGACGTCAAGAGGTCACAGAGGACGAACGCGAAACTCTGCCCCAGTGTTTACATGTGTTGAGAAAGAGGACGTTCCTACGTAGTTGTATGTCAACTGATACTAATTAATGTCTTTGTTTCAGTTTATTGTTTACAATGGTCCGCAAATGTGCGTTTTATATATATGTAACACGTGACCTCCCTACGTCACTACGCATTTACGTTAGGTCGCGCTGGACCGGACCTAGACGAAAAAGTTGTGGTTTAAAAGAGCTTATTTTTTATTTTTCTTGTCAAAAATGACAATCGTTTTGCTAGATAAGACCCTTATGCCTTGTTTGGGATTGTTTATAGTCCTTTGAAACTCCGTTGAAAAAAACTGTTAAGTGTTGGAGTTAAGTATTAAATGTTGAGCTCTATTAAAGTCCATTAAAATTAGAAAAATCATGCAATGTTTTCCTCAAAAAACATAATTTCTTCTCGACTGAACAAAGAAAGACATCAACATTTTGGATGACATGGTGGTGAGTAAATTATCTGGATTTTTCTTTTAAGAAAATGGACTAATCCTTTAATGCATGATTAACTTTAAAGCCAACTCGTAAACGAGCCAACTTGTAAAATATGTACGAATTCTCGTGAGATTAGGAGGTCAGATCAGATTAAGCAGATTTGAACGAAAATATTCAATGAACGTATAATACGTGCTGAGAGCATTCGGTTTATATCAAGATCTCATTTCTGAAAGGTTTTGCATCTGAGCTCCTCATATTTTAACCCACTGGAGTCATCTGGGTTATTTTTATAATGGATGGATGTGCTTTTTGGAGTTTTAACATACTGGGTCTTACACAAGGATATGTTTTATAAAACTTTATATCCAACTAAAAAAAGAAAGCCATATAACATTTGAGATGGCATGAAGTTGAGTAAATTTTAATTTTGCAGTGAACTATTCCTTTAAGAGAAAGCCCATGCAAAGTTGTACTCTAGGCAAAAAGTTGACTTCTCTAAACTTAAAGAATAAGTAGACGTCTCCCAGATAGGACTAGCGTGTAATGTTAGTCTAAAGGAGTCTTTGCACTAGGATCAGCCATGATTTGAAAATTCCACAGTTGTGTGAAGTGATGACGTGTGATGAGCTGGGCTGAAAGACTAATGGATTCGGACGCATACAAAGAACAGACAGAGATGAAACATGTAGAGATGGATGAAGCGGATGGTATGATGATGAAACCTCAAGGTGAAGGTGAAACGGTGTCGTGGAATAAATGAGGCGCTCCAAACGCGGACCAGACGTGCACGGATACCAGGAAGAGAACAAACAGCAGAAGAGTTCCCGGGGTGAGGATGAACGAGAGGAGCGTTAGATGAAGTATGGTGAGATGAATGACACAAACGACTGAAAGCAATGACAACAGGAAGAGATGAGGAATCAGAATAAACAGGAAAAGGAGAAGGAAATGGAATGGCACAAATGTGAGAGCGCCACACGCTGGAGGGGGAAAGACAGCGGGGAAATAAAACAAGATAAACACTTGGTGCTTAGAAGGGTTAAAGCGGCATGCAGGAAAAAGCAAACCATGCAGTTAAGACATTTTGTGTTCAATGTTCAGTTAAAATGTGATTGTTAATAGCAAAAATAATGCAAAATAATGGAAACAATGAAAGCGTAATCCAAATCTGATTTACTGTTTTGAAAATATAACCTTGATATATTTAACTTCCTAAGACCTGGTGGGTCCACATACGTGGACATCGAATTTTTGTGTTGTTTGCACCTTAATACTTAATTCTGCGTAACTGGAATCTGTTGTACACAAACATGGACAATTACACCTCTTCATGTTAAAAAAAAACTGCTTCATGTTTTAAAATTGGTTATTATATTATTGGTTCTTCCTAACCCCAAATAACTTGAAGAAATCTAAAATGCAAGCCAAACCAAAGATTGGGTATTAGGAGGTTAATATTGACTGAGTAAGATCATGTCCAAGATTGAAATCAATAAATGAAATCAAACGTTGATGCTCAAAATCTCATCATTAGATTATGAAACTTTAGCCGAGACTTCACAGACAGGGTCACTGGGTTTAGGGTTTATAATATCCCCATTTTGGGGTGTTATAATCAGGTCATTGCCATTCAATAGTAACATAACACGACTGAAAATGTTTTATGAAGAAAATAATCTCACATGTTTTTAAATCCATCCAGTTGTGGCCTTGTACATAAAAGCCTTCTACTAAGTTAAACAAGATCTGTGGGCTTCACATGTGTGTGTATACTTATAGCGATTTTGTAAAACATGATGCTTAGAAAATCTCAAATGATTTGATTGAATACATCTGAACTTCACTATTGCTTTAGTATCGCTGTCTGATATTCACATCTTTAACCAGATCCAAATCTGAGACCTAAGCGGTGATGTGCATTGTTTAAAGCTGGCACTACAAACATAAAACTAAAAACATGATTCTTACGGGGAGGGAGAGAGAAATAAATCAGTCTTAACCGGCACAATATGGCTGCTTTAAACTTGAATCGACAACAAACTAGACAAGCCAGAAAAAGAGAAACAGACCGAAATAGACAGACAGATTTAGAAAAAAGCAAAGTCATCTGAAACAACCTCAGAGGGAAAAAGTTTCAACTGAGAAGCTCACAGCAGACAGATATCTGTACACCGTCATTATCGCGAAAGGGGGAAATAATGAGTCGAAACGAGCGAACGGGCACGCGATCAAACAAACAAACACATCACCAGAACCTGAGGGCCAAAGCTGGGCGACTGCCATACAGCACACAGAGATGAGTAAAAATGGAAAACGGGAGTAAAGAGAGGTATGAACGAAAAACAGAGAGACACAGAGGAGCCTGTGAGCGACGACGAAGACTCCATGAGTGCTCTTCATTTGGAAAGAGGAATGAGAGGGAGAGAGAGAGAGAGAGAGAGAGAGGTGAAGGGGCGAGAGGTGCTGGAGGACATGTATGTGTGTTGGAGGAAAGCCAGAGAGAGGGAGAAAGAGATGCCTCCAGCATCTTTCATCCGTTCACTTAATGGACATGTTCTCTTCAGGACTTGGCTCTTTATTGTAGCAAACACAGAAAACACGCACACCAACGTGCACAGTGTGTTTGTTGTCGTCATATATGGGGTTGGTCTTTGTCCCCCTCGATGAATGAAATGTTTCCTCTCACAAAATACAAACTTGGCCCGATTGCAAACGAACTCTGAAGCGTTCCGCTATACGCGTGAAAGCAATCCGAAAACACCTGTCTGAAAACAAGCTAATGCTGCATTTACACCAACCGCGGAAGAGGCGTGAAGCGCGAGTGATTTCAATGTTCAGTCAATGTGAAGACGCGTTGACGCGCGTCAGGAGGTCCCGCGGCGCGTTTCCGCCTCTTTCGCGCGTGAAGCTCATGCGAAAGGCGCGAATTGCGCGTTGTGCGCAGTACGCGCGAATGGTGCTTTTGTGCATTTTGCGTTTCACGAGAATTTGCGGCTGACGCCCGAGTTGAAAATTTTTAACTTTGGCGTAATTTCGCGCCGCGTTAACCAATCAGGAGCCTGCTTGCTGCTGTGGTGGCAGCCCCACCCGAGGTCACTCATTCAACCTGAAGGAACACTTGATATTATCCGTGAGCAGTCACCCGGAGCTGTATGACACAAGTTCTTATTTCTATAGAGGAGACAGGAATAAAAAGGACCTCGCTTGGAAGAGTGTCAGTGAGGACATTGGGCAACCTGGTACCTTGTAATACACACTTCACTTTTGAATCACGTGACGTTTATCGACCTGCGTCGTTTATTTTTCCCCGATAAGGTTACCAAAAACAAACATGTTAATATCTCGATAAATGCACCAACAAAAACAGTCATCTTGCAAACAGACAACCGCATAGCACTTGCCCCTCCAACAAAAAGCGGAGTTTGCCTCTGACGCGCGTCAAATGCTTGCTTTTTCCACGCGTCTACTCCGCTCTATACGAGCGAATGCATCCAAATTGTTCAAGCGGCAAACCACGCACGGTAGACGTGATTTTGACGCGATTTTGACGCCTGAAACGCGGTTGGTGTAAACTCAGCACAGTCATGAGTCAACTTATCCCGAAGCTGAATTTCCATATGAACTATGTCCGGGATGCAGTAAGCATGGACAATGTAGTGTACACCGTAAGTTTATAAAAATGTAGCTTAAAGCGGAAGTCCACCCTAAAACAACATTATGCTCCAACACTATATTTCATTGCATATATGTAGTTGATTGTGCTGCCATCAAATGTACTAACTCCATATAAAAAATTAAAGCTTCTGACTGCTACAGTAACAACCCGTAAAATCACCGGAAGAAAAATGCACGACTACATAATTCTGAACGTTCTAAATAGGGGCGGGTCTTGAGGTGAGACGATTGACAGTAGATGATATCGTTCTTTGATTGACAGCTGCACAGGATGAGCTAACGTTAGCTTGCTTTGCTCGTGTTCATAATACCAACAACATGATAATAACTTTCTGCGTAGTATGTTTACTGTAGTTACACAAAACAAGCAACAACTAAGCCAAATGATGTTTTAGATATTTTTACCATTTTACATTACCCGAGTCCGCGGAAAAACTGGGCTGAAAACAGTACTCAAAACCTTCCTGATGAAAGTGCTGGCTGCATATTCAAATTTTCAAGTAATCGGTTACTGGTGTGTCAGCTGAGGGTCGCGTTAATGTAAACAATAAAAACTCCCGGTGGCCTGAATTTGTTGTACTTACATCCACATACTGCACAGGTTCTCGTCATCTTTTATCAAGGGTTTTGGTAATTTTCCCTTCAGAGACGGTAAAAGCGGAGTTACTCTTTGGTTGGGTTCATCTGCCGGCTAACTTCAAGTTGACTTCAGAGTCTAAGCTGGTTTTCTCCTCTTAGCTGGACAAACTAATGATGGACTTGGATTTATGTATATAAGGTTTTCACAAAGCTCCATAAACTGAATATTTGGCAAATCTTGACTCTCCAGATTTTCTTTCAAAGTAATACCAAAACTGCTTTTTTATTATAATAATGAATATGTTTTGTTGTATAGCATGACAGAAAAACTTAGGACCAGTGTGTTTTTTGTGATTATGCACATGGGTGTAGAATACGCGGGAAACACATGGGACATGACCCACCCACTTTAAAATAAAGATGATTCTGTCCCTCCGCACTTTTCAACTTGGATTCTGGCAAGAATATAGCTACTGCCGAATCTCACGAGATGTAGGGTTTAGGGTTATTTGAAGGGGTAGGATTAGGATAAAAGCAGCGGTTCACAGCTATGGTCTAAATTAGGGCTGCAACTAACGACTATTTTAATAGTCGACTAGTCACCGACTATTGAAACGATTAGTCGACTAATCGAATAATAATTATTTTTTTCTAAAATGTAGCATGAGATTGCTTTAATTCTGTGGAAAATGATAGTAAACAAGAAGGAAGGGGGTAGTTCAATGAACGTTTTTTACATTTAATGAAAACAAGTTTTACATTTTTAATAATTGCAGCTACTATGATTTTACCAAAACGAAGTTATGTATTTCAGCTATTTTAATATATATTTATTAGGGCTGTCAATAAATTATTTTTATCTGTTCTAAATTTACCTAAATGTAACACTTTTCAAGTTTTTAATGCTCTAATCAGCATGGATTTGGTCAATATATATGCTATATGAAAATGTATGTCTACAACAGCCTGTTTACATTTTCAACAGAACCATCAGCCATAGTTTTATACATGATTTTCCCTTTAGAAGACCTTGTTCTTTCCCCATTTCTGTTTGCTACTGCATCATTTGTGACCTGTGCTGGCAAATTGAGTTGGGATGAGCAAATTATTTTAACATTCTCTATTAAAAAACTTCAAAACCATTGGAACAATTGTTGGAATCTGATAAAGCATGACATAACTACACCTGTTTACGCAGAGCAAAAACAATATCAATATATGTTTTTCTTTTATTGTTTAATTTTGACATTGAGACAGACAGCTTTAAGATCCTGTAGGCTAATGCAAGGGTTTAATATAATGACACAACAGATACTTTTCCTTAACAGTTAACCAAACATTCACTTCAGATATAACAGATTATAGGTCATACCTGCGTGAATTCTTGTCAAAACAGATATTTTTAAAACTGTTATTTTGTGTAAGATGTCTATATATATCTGGGTCGCGCACTCGCATGTTTGTGTGCATGCGCGTCAGACGTCTGCGTCAGACATCGCTTTTGAGCCTTCTTAATAACTCTTTTAACATCAATCAGGTCCCGAACTTTATGTCTCTTAATAATTATTTTAACATCAAGCAAGTCCTGCAGTCTATTTTCTATCATTTCTGAATGCTTTAAAAACGAAACTAAAAAGTGAAAGAAGACGCATCTTTGCTTTATATGGATATGGGACGGTACACCTCTCAGGAAACGTGCAGATAAAGATAATTTTAGATGTTTAATGATCATTTAGAGCATTGGATTCGCTAGACGAGAGCTTAATGTTCTTATTTTTATGAAAAGCTCCGACTCATCTAGACAGCGCCGGTTACTTGCTGCTTCTCAATTCATCCAGCTGTGGGTCAAACAGAAATTGCGTGTGGCGTTAATCGGGCGTTAATAAAATTAGTGCCGTTAAAATGAATTTGCGTTAACGCGTTTATTTTGACAGCCCTAATATTTATATATATAAATATATATTGAAGGTTTAAATCTAAACAAACCAACTGCATTTATATAATACTCAGTGAGGGCATTCGCCTGTTGTGGGGTGCTGCTTCTTTTGCAAGAAAGGTGTCCGTGGCTCTCTTCTTCAGACTGCATGCATTTAATTTAAAATTTTGTCAGGCACAGTCGGGCATAACGTTAAATCCTTTATTTATTTATTTTAAAGCGAAAATACGCATATAAAATTTACAATGTACATCCAAAACAAAACGTATTAGCTTCCATGTTATTTAAATCTTACCGAGGCGAGTCAAACTCTGTTTCATTCAAATGTCCGAGGTGCTTGTTCGTGCATGACCGAGGTGCTGCCGTGAAATGCAAAGACTGCTCTGAAAACCATGCAGGTAATCTTTTTATTCGCCGTATCCAGGCTAAAATGCTCCCAAACCTTAGATGTTTTGGTACGCGCAGCTGCTACGTTGGACGCTGCCATTTCTGTGTGTTATCGCTGAGCAGAGAAGCCAATGCGCATGTGCGACTCTCGGCAGAGATTGTAATGAAGAGAGATGCCTCACTCGGTCGAAAAAAAAACATATGTGGCGACAACGTCGACAATGATATTCATTGTCGACTATTTCTATTATCGATTTTTGTCGACAACGTCGACGAATCGTTGCAGCCCTAGTCTAAATCCTGTGAAATGTTGGATTTAGGGTTAGGTTTGGGGTAGGATTAGGATGAAAACAGCACTCATCTGCGAGATTTTAGATTTTGGCCATAGCTGTAACCCTTCTAGCCACCAACTCACGGCACCATTCCCGCTCATATTTTTTTGTTTGTTACTTAAATTTGAGTGAAGTAACATATACCCAATCACAAGTGAGCGCTAAGTAAAGGTGAATCATCTTTCGCGCACGTGCATATGGTTCAAAGTACGGGAGCAGGAACAGCGTAGACCTGTCACAGCGTCGTCTCAAACCCAGTGCTGTTAATGTAAGCAGTATTTTGAATCCATGCACTTACTGTACTTACTATGCTGTCTGTTTCTAATAGTAATCAAACAACGGACAAAGAAAAAAGCATTTATTTGTCTAATATATAGACGGTTTCATCGGACGCACGTAATAAACGTCTGTATCCGAACTTTACTTCCAGTTTCGTTTTTTTAATGGTCTGACTAGTTGCTTAACTGATCTCTTGAACAAATGCCTCGTCGAAAATAACAAATGTTTTTGTTTCCTATGTAATCTATGTGTTGTTTTTTTTGCTTGTTATATAAATAAAGTACGTTTAAAGTACTTTGCGGTTATTTATTATTAGCAGAGTTTACCAGAAGTTATGTGCGGACAGCGACAGCCGCTTGTTTATGTTGTTACTGCTGAAACCGTCTATATGTCTATACTGAATATGAGACAATTTTACAGATCTACTGAAACCACTGATCTCTCTCTCTCTCTCTCTCTCTCTCTCTCTCTCTCTCTCTCTCTCTATATATATATATATATATATATATATATATATGTATACAAAGCTTTTTTATCAACCCTTTGATGTAAGTAACATGATGAGTTTCAAGGTATAATTTTTTGCTACACCAAAAAAACAAGAATGTACAATGCTGGATTAGATGTTGAGTTTACAAGAAAAAGTAAAGCTCAAGTCAAGTTTATAGCAAAGCAGATGCAGAGATATGCGGTAGAGTACCGCAGCGGCTGGCTCGGTCGGCACTGGCCCGGGGTTTTTAGTCAGATTAAACTCAGAGTGGCCACGTCTTTGAGACCATCCCGATAATGAAATATGTCAGAGCTTATAAAGGAGTCTGGCGTAGGGGGAGCCGCCACCGAGAAAAAAAATGACTGTCAGCAGAACAGCCCAAAGCCTGTCAATATATATTGGAGTTCGCATCTGTAAAACTACACTCCAATCAGACCATGTATTTAGCATTATCCCTGACCCCTAAGAAGTAAGCAAAATCATCATACTGTGAATGTATATTTTAGTCTGTGTACATTGTTTAAACATGCACATGCTGTGAGCAGCCCTTTCATTTAAGTGGCTGCATGCGTGCGGTTTTGATTATGGTGTTTTATGCAAATCGTTGCCATGTGGTTGTTCACTGTGTATACAGCATTTACACGTGCACTGGTCTAAACCCTTATTAGACGGGCTTTGTAGGCGATTCTTTTAAAATTAATTTACAATTATGTATTTTAATCCAAAGTAACATACAGTGCATTTATAAATTCCCTGGGAATTAAACCCACAACCTTTGAACTGCTAATGCAATGAAAACAAACCCCTTACAAACCAGGAAAGCAGGAGTATTTTCAAATCCTTAACTCCTTAACTTGCTAAAACATAACACTAACTGGTTCATGTAGGTATAGTTTGTTAGTCTGAACTAGTCACTTACTTTCAAACAGTGCTTTTGTTTCAGGCCTTACTGTATGTTCACACCAGACGCGACTGAAGCAGAAAACTTGCGTTATTCGCAAGTGAAATTCACGTTATTCGTGTGTGAAATTCACGTTATTCGTGCGTGAAATCAGCATTATTCACTGGTGAAATGACCGTTATTCGAGCGTGAAATTAGCGTTATTCGTGCGTGAAATTTGCGTTATTCGCCCGTGAAATTCACGCTATTCACGTGTGAAATTAGCGTTATTTGCGCGTGAAATTAGTGTTATTCCTGTGTGAAATTTGTGTTATTCGCCCATGAAATAAGCGTAATTCGTACGTGAAATTCACGCTATTCACGTGTGAAATTAGCGTTATTTGCGCGTGAAATTAGCGTTATTTGCGCGTGAAATTAGCGTTATTCGTGCGTGAAATTTGCGTTATTCGGCTGTGAGATTTGCGCTATTCACGTGTGAAACTGGCATTAATCGCACATGAAATTTGCGTTATTAGTGTGTGAAATTTGCACTATTCACAGGTGAAATTCACGTTATCTCACGTGAAGTTAGTGTTATTCATGTGTGAAATTAACGTTACTTGCACATGAAATCCACGTTATTCACATTGCGATATTAACGTTATTTGCGCGTGAAATTAGCGTTATTTGCCCGTGAAATTCGCGCTATTCACATGTGAAATTGCTGGTAATCACACGTGAAATTTGCGTTATTAGTGTGGGCAATTTGCGCTATTCACAGGTGAAATTCGCGTTATTCGTGCGTAAATTTGCATTATTCATGCGTGAAATTTGCGTTATTCATGCATGCAATTACAATTTTTCGCATGTAACAATTTACGTTATTTGCGTGTGAAATTCGTGTTATTTGTGCGTGAAATTTGCGTTATTCGCCAATGAAAGTCGCATACCAGACTGATCCTTTTTATTCCTGTTTCTTTAAAAGTACGAAGCTCCAGGTGTCCATATGCAGTGAAAGTAGAGATTTTTTTAACTCGCGTGATTTGTGCAAATCCGAAATACTCATTCGTGGCTGCAGGATGTCTATCGCGTCTTTGCGTTGACTTAACATGTAGATCACTCATGCTTAACGCTTCATAGACGTCTGGTGTGAACGCACCATTAGACTTTAGCTGTGTATACAGGAAACAGGGTAGCTCATACAGGTTTGTAACAATATCTGAGTCGATATGTATCTGCGGTATTATAGTGTGTGGTCAGGAGACTTTATACTGTAGATATACTGTATCTGTGTGTTTCCTCCGCTAACTCAATCACTCCCGCTGCAACTCACTCTCTCACATCTCCTGACAGTCTACAAATGGGCGGCAGTTGCCTTGACGTTTATCTTCATTGGACTTGGATAAACACAGAGCCACTGATCTGGAGTCAGATTACAGGCCTCTGGGTCAACTCAAACAGCTTCTTACAGATTGCATGTTTTGATCCTGGAGCAGATGTGAACTGAACGTTTAATGGGCTAAAATGAGATGTCCCTTACCATGGGATGGATGAGTTACGTTCTAAGCTATAAATCATCCGTAAATGTATTCATGCATTTGGCCGATGTTTTTATCCAAAGCATTCAAGCTATTGATCAGTATGTATGTGTGTTTCCTCAGAATCAAATCTGTGACATTTACGCTAATACAATGCTCTACAATTTCCCACACAGTTAATTTCCAAAACAATATAAGTATATTTTTGGTTTTAATGTCACAGTGAGTTTACCACGGTAATAATCAACTCTGCAGTAGGCTATCCGCTAAATGGCCAATGTTTAAATTTTCAGTGGCATCAAGTGGTGAGATTTTGAATTGCAAAGCTCACTCCTCCCTTTGAAATGCATAGAGAAGCTACGGTAGCCGCCACAGGACAAACATGTCATCATCTGAGACAACATGATGACAAAACGGAGCAGTTTGTCCGTTTAGGGCTACTGTAGAAACATGGCGGTGCAAAATGGCGACCTCCATGTAAGGGGACCCCTGGTGTATATATGTAGATAAAACGGTTTATTCTAAGGTAATAAAAACTTTGATTTGATTTGTAAGGTTTTTATACACCACTGATAATATAGTTATGTATATATCATATTGCATTTCTGTCAAGATATCCTCTTAGTTTTACACAATGCACCTTTAACTCTGTATCTTGTGGCTTAATGACGTAATGTGTTTTGAGTGTGTTGTGCTGGTTTGCGAGCGTGTGAATTCTTACCGGGTCTCTGTCCTTGAACGGAGGTCATGTTGCTCTCATCAGCCACTGAAACACACAAATATTAAACATCAGCACCTCGAATACTTTTGTTGTTTGTTTTTAGAACATACACCACCTTAAAAATACTCCAGATAGATTATAGTCTTAACTTTTACAGCATGCCACAGATGCATTCGCTAAAGCTTTAAACGAAGACTGAATTCCAATTGGAAGTGAGCATTACTTTGAAGGGATGCTTTGAAGGGACGAGCCCTTGATGTGTGAACTCTGAAGGGAGAACACAATTGTGTCATAATGTGGCCGTTTGAAATACACTTGGTGTACGGAGCGATGAAAAACAATATCTTTTTTTCCAAATGACTCACTGTTTGTGTGGCGTCTCTTTGTTTAAAAAAGTGCAGAAACATTGTTTGATGGTGGTAGACTTTACATTTTTGGGTGAACTATTCCTTTAATTATCTGTAATACTTTCAGACAAGTCATTAAAATGATATTGAATAAACTGACAACATTTAGACAAGAATGTTTTAGACAAAAAACAAATTTGATCTTTTCTACCCTCTTCAACATGTGTCCTATTGTTTCTCACTCTCTCTCTCTCTCTCTCTCTCACTCTCTCTCTCTCTCTCTCTCTCTCTCTCTCTCTCAAGTAGCCACACTTGGTTGTAATTAGAAAAAGGCTCTAAAGGGCGAATGAAGACTTCTGTATAGCTGAAAACATCTGCGCTTTCTCTAAACACACATAACTACGCACATAAACAGTTTGTGGTGTGTCGTGCATACACAAACACGCAGCTAAATTTCAGAAATCAACAAGATAGAAAACATAAATATAAACAAGACCCTATATTATAAACAAGATTAATGAAATAAACAAATAAATGTAAACCTTAACCCTATAAACAGATTTCATCAAATAAACCCTAAGTTGGTTCAAACCCTAAGTAAGTTACCTGGTTGCCATACATTTTTTAGTTAATTCAACTTAAAAATATTAGTTGACACTGTTGAGTCAACAAATATTTTTAAAGCTGAAAATACAAATGGTCTGTCTGTCTGCCTATCCCGTCTATCTCTGCCTTCTATCCATCTATCCATCCACCTATCCATCCATCCATCCACCCATCCGTCCGTCCATCCGTCCGTCCATCCATCCACCATCTATCCTCCATCTATCCTCCATCCATCCTCCGTCCATCATCCGTCCCTTTCTATCTGTCCATCTCTATCCGTCCCTATCCGTCCCTATCCATCCATCTCTATCCGTCCCTATCCGTCCATCTCCGTCCATCTCTATCCGTCCCTATCCGTCCATCTCTATCCGTCCCTATCCGTCCATCTCTATCCGTCCGTCCGTCCTTCTATCTCTCTATCCGTCCGTCCGTCCATCTCTCTATCCGTCCATCCGTCCGTCCATCTCTCTATCCGTCCATCCGTCCGTCCATCTCTATCCGTCTATCCATCTCTATCCGTCCATCCATCCATCTCTATCCATTCATCCATCCCTATCTATCTATCCATCATCCATCCAACCATCTCTCTTCTGTTCATCTATCTATCCATCTCTATCCACCCATCCATCTCTCTCTATATATCCGTCCGTCCGTCCATCTCTCTATCCGTCCGTCCGTCCATCTCTCTATCCATCCGTCCATCCATCTCTCTATCCATCCGTCCGTCCATCTCTCTATCCATCCGTCCGTCCATCTCTCTATCCGTCCGTCCGTCCGTCCATCTCTCTATCCGTCCGTCCGTCCATCTCTCTATCCGTCTGTTTGTCCATCCATCCATCTATCCATCTCTATCCATTCATCCATCCCTATCTCTCTATCCATCCATCCAACCATCTCTCTTCTGTCCATCTATCTATCCATCTCTATCTATACACCCATCCATCTCTATACAGCCATCCATCTCTTTCTATATCCATCCGTCCGTCCATCTCTCTATACGTCCATCAGTCCGTCGTCCGTCCATTCCTCTATCCGTCCGTCCGTCCATCTCTCTATCCATCCGTCTCCCTATCCGTCCGTCCGCCCGTCTCTCTATCCGTCCGTCCGTCTCTCTATTCATCCTTCCGTTTGTCCGTCTCTCTATCCGTCCGTCCATCCGTCCGTCTCTCTATCCGTCCGTCCATCCGTCCGTCTCTCTTTCCGTCCGTCCGTCCGTCTCTCTTTCCGTCCGTCCGTCCATCTCTCTTTCCGTCCGTCCGTCCATCTCTCTATCCGTCCATCCATCTCTATCCGTCCATCCATCTCTATCCGTCCATCCATCTCTATCCGTCCATCCATCTATCCATCCGTCCATCCATCTATCCATCCGTCCATCCATCTATCCATCCATCCATCCATCCATCCATCCATCCATCCATCCATCCATCTATCCATCCATCCATCCATCTCTATCCATCCATCCATCCCTATCTATCCATCCATCCATCCAACCATCTCTCTTCTGTCCATCTATCTGTCCATCTGTCTATCCATCTCTATCTATCCACCCATCTCTATCCACCCATCCATCTCTCTCTATTCACCCATCCATCTCTATCCATCCATCCATCGTTATCCATCTATCTATTCTTATCTATTTACCCATCCATCCATCTCTATCCACCCATCTCTATCCATCCATCCATCCATCTATCCATCCTTATCTATCCATCCATCCATTCATCTCTATCCATCCATTCATCTCTATCCATCCATTCATCTCTATCCATCCATTCATCTCTATCCATCCATTCATCTCTATCCATCCATTCATCTCTATCCATCCATTCATCTCTATCCATCCATTCATCTCTATCCATCCATTCATCTCTATCCATCCATTCATCTCTATCCATCCATTCATCTCTATCTATCCATCCTTATCCATCTCTATCTATCCATCCATTCTTATCCATCTATCTCTATCCATCCACCTCTATCTATCCATCCTTATCCATCTCTATCAATCATCCATTCATCCATCCATCTCTTTTCTCTGCCTCTCTCCCTCTCTATTTCTGTGTGTCTCTCTATCTCTATCCACCTATCCATCTACCTATCTATCTATATACACATACATACACATATACCATATGTTAAGTAAATAAATATGTACAGTATAGTGAATACAGCTATACTATGAAAGACACGGCAACACATTGCATTTACAGTAGCGCCCCATGGAGGAATACAGGGGATATTTATTTAAGTGTGTGGGCCTTATAAAGAATTAAAGGGAAAAATGAGAGACAGAGACAGTGTGTACATGAAAGACACTAATCCTCACGAACGGGATTGAGCAGTGAAGAGCAGCTGCAGCCACAGGCACTGCACCATGGGATACAATAATAGGGTTTCATTACACTGCAATTTCTCTTAAATAATCCTTTTCATCTTTTATGAGCTCAATTTCCCCAGCAGAGAAATAACACTGGAGGAGAAGCTCATGAGAGCTAGACGTGTCTCCGCACATGGACACGACATGTGAGATAGTATAATATCTAAAACAGAAAGGGCTGATGGGAAAAAACAGGTACAGTATTTACTGTGCCTAATAATTGGGATTATACACACTTCAAAGACACCAGTTACTGTCAAGCAATATCCCAAGAGCATCCTCCAAAAACACATTTATACACACAAATACCCATATACATCTGAGATAAAGCATGCTTGACTCTTATCAGATTTTTAAAATGTGAGAAACCACAAACATGACGATAAAAATCAACTATTTAGCAGTTTTGTTACTATAGTGTGTGGAGTGCCACTATGGGATCATGATACCACACCATCAGATACCCTTCACAAACAACGTGAGTCGACCGAGAACACAGGAAGTCTCACAAAGTCTGACGCATTTAAAAGTGACATTACAGTAAACAAATATGTCAGGTGACGGACATAAAGTAATGGCATTTATAATATATGGACTGCTCTACTATATGGACATCGCTGATGTCCATCTCACTTTGGACTTTCCCTGCTGCACCATAAATACTGTTGTTATGCTTTCGTCTTTAATCAGCTTGCTTTCTGATTGGGTATAATTTCTTCCCACCTGTCAATCTACAGAATAGCTGCATGCTTGTCCACGGGGTTCCCCCAACACAACATGATTTCTGATCGTAAATATTCAACCAGTTGATACATAATTGCTAACACTGCACTGTAAAAACTTACTTAGTTGCCTTAAAATTTTGAGTTAATTCAACTTAAATATATTAGTTGACATAACTTTTTTGCCGAATTAACTAATATTATATAGTAGCCTGGTTAAAACCAGATCATTCTCAATAGTAACCGAGTTATGGTCTGGCAAAAATTCATAGACAAATCATTTCCAAAGGGGCGTCACCAACGGATGTCTGGGCGCAATTGAATAGGCGATGAAAGAGATGACGTGTGAGGAGCTATATCAGACTTTTACCGAATCCAGTCGGCAAGACAGCGATAACATCTTTTTTTAGATATACAGTAAAGGCTCCGACTGTTGATCTCTGCTCGGGTTTTAACAAAAAGGAAAAGTTTAAATCGCTTAAAACAGAAGCAATAGCTGATTCAAATGAACAATGTTCCACGGCGGCATCCATCTTTGAAATTTACAAAATCTGTTTCACTGTCGCTGCGCTGTCATCTTCGTGTAAAGCCCGCCCCAACGTTTCTGATTGGTGCCGCAATTTTCGAACGGATTAGAAATGGCCTTGAATGGCCTCTTTGCCAGGCTTACTTGCAGAGCAAATCTAAATTTGCCGCAAGTTGTCTGGGTTTTCCCAGGCTAATCATAAAGTTGAATTAACTCAAAATTTTAAGGCAACCAGATAACTTATTTCTTTTAAGTTGAACCAACAAATCTTTTTTTTCAGTGCACTAAGACGATCAGGATTTTTTACCTAGAATTGTAAATAGGGGGAACATTATAGCCAGCTTGTCTTCAACCAAAAAAAAACCTAAAAAACCCCATATTAACATATTAAGAGTAACTGAAAAAACACATTAGTATCCTTTAAGCAAAGCACTGTCAACTCTGTGGTATTTAAATTGTGCGTGAAAAATCCAGTTTTTCAACCAGTAATACAAAATGAGGAAAACAATGAAAAGGAGAAAAACTGCAACTTGCATATATAAGTTGCATATTTCCTGCAGTCTCACATCTAAAACAATTGAAGAGTAATGATGCTGAAAAACGTGGAAGTGATTCAACGATAAAATTTCCTGTAACAGTTCAGTAATACTGCGAGATATTCAATTTCAGATGCTCATCGTAGCAGAAAACCGTTGTTATGAAAATCCTCAGGTCATTTCACCTTCAGGTTATTTTTAGATGCAGGAATGACCAACACAAATAGCCAAAAGTAATTTCATTTATTTGCAGAACATTCAACCAGCCATCGATGAAATATATCCATCAACACGAAGAACAACTCAACAGTCGGTCTCCAAAAGCACAATATGAGCCTGGATATTGTTTTCTTCATCTCTGTGATATTGCGAAACGCTGACTGACGAAAGGTTTTCCTCAGTCAAGCGTGGCTCGTGTGTTTGGCTGAGGTCTGGAGTTCAGAGCTTTGGCTCGGCTTGACTATCTCCAAAAGAGGTTTCTTCTGCCAGTCGCATCATTAGCAGCGCTGTGTGTTTCTCTGGGCGAGAGTGCATGTGAAAAATACTCGCTTTCTCGTTTGCCGGACGCGTTAAGGCCATGCACTTTTGCTTTTGGGTGAAAGTGCTTTGCTAGAGCCAAACGGGCTTTTATCAGAACGTGTTTAACTAGCTAGACATTTTCAGAGGAAACAAAAACTAACATTTTAATGGTGCTTTAAATTTGTGGCCACAAGGTTGTGTAGGTGGTTGCCAAAGCATTGCTACAGGGTTTTTGAAAGAGTTTGCATTGCTATAGAGGTATTTTTGGTGGTCCATGTCAAATACCCCTGGACTTTTTTATTTTAACATCATAAATATATAATATCAAAAGGTGTTTTTAATCAACATTGTTTATTCAGCTATACCCCTGGGGCACCCAAAATTCGGAGAGTAAAAAAAAATGTAACGTGACGCTAACCAAATACACATTTTTCAAAAAGCAATAAAAAAGGACAATAAAACCAACTCAAGCATAGGTCCCACGATCTACAGAGAAAATCGAAAGAGAGACAGAGAGATAAAGAAATAAATAGAGGGGAAAAGGTCTGGAAGGAGGATAAAAGATGGCAGCAAAGCGAGACACTACGAGACGTCCGTAATGAAAACCAATCAGCTTTCAGCGGTGAGAAGATTAACACAGTAGCGGAGCGAAGAAGCCAATACTCCACTCTAATGAAACGTAATTGGAAACGGGCAAAAACTTCCCGTTGCGGAGCGCTGAAATATCTCTCAAGTTTCCCGAAGGTGGTGAGAGGAGAAAAAAGATGAGTTAGCAGAGAAATGTGTCACTATGAGGCTTTAGTTTACGATGAAGCACTCGGTTACCGTGGAGACAATAAAAAAATGTCTTGTTCTCAATGCAACTCGGCAGTCTTTGTCTAAAAGCCCCTAAAGCTCAGGATTTATGGTTAGATCAGCGTGTTGAGTATGTGTGTTTCCATACCTAAATCCATGCTCTTGGAAGTCTTCATGGTGGGGTGATCGAAGATTTTCTGTCGTTGGGGATATTGTTGATTTGTGGGCTGGCCCATAATAGTGACAGGTTCCCTCTCGGCACTAAAATTGAGAATTATCGAGTCAAATATATTGTTAAACAACAGCACACCTTTTAATTAACTTTTAATAAAACCAACAATGGAAGTGACATGATGCATCGATGATGCCTTCAATGACTGCGTACATGGGCAGCATAACCAGTTATCTATCTATCTAACAGTCTAATGCATAAGAAAATGATTATATGTATGTGCAATTTTCGATAAATAAAATTATTATTAGGGTACTGTATGGTCAACGATATATCATGGCAATTCGTATGCATTTTATGAAGTGGCTTATTCGTATTAATTTGTACAACCACATACATTTTTGTACGAGTTGCCTTTGCCCCTGTGACATTGGGGTTAGGGGCGGGATTTCTATATTGTTTTTTATGATAAACATACATTTTTGCATGATTAACTGCATATGAATTAATTCAAATTATTTGTAAAAAATATACAAATTCTCATGAGATCAAGCTGGTACTACTGTATGTAGTGCTTTATGTAGTAAATATAAATGCTTTATATTTACTTGTTTCAATCAAGACACCCAGAAATGATAGTGAGCACAAAAATTAAGATCTGGTTTAATGATGAAAGCATTACATTACCGTACATAAATGGAGTAAAAGAGGTGGGATTTATGAGCAAACAAACCGTTCTTGTAGGTGTCTGCGTGGGTGGTTGACTTCAATCAGGTCCCTCTCAGAAGGTGGAGGGGGGAAACCGTTTTCATCGTAGTCTTCCTCTGGCAACTCCTGTCTCCTGGTTTGGGATCTGAACGGACCTGTTTGAAACGAATGCATTATTGATAGCATTATTAAAAATAGATCACCATAAAATTAACACATGTAGTTCCAAACGTATGCAATTTATTTTCCATATAATAAAACTGGTAACACTTTACTTGAAGGGGTGTTCATAAGACTTCATAATCATGACATGACGCGTCCTATGAACATGAAGGAGAGTGTATGCATGTTTATGACAACTGCCATTAAGTGTCATGTTATGTTCAATTATGTCAATTTTAATGCAAAGATGACATTGTTTGAGATGTCTTTGTTATGACAACTTGACATTACCAAGAGAACATAACTGACCACTTTTTACCAGCGATACAAATTGAATTTGTAATTAAAATGTCATTAAAGGGGCCATGGCATGAAAATCTGACTTTTTCCATGTTTAAGTGCTATGATTGGGTCCCCAGTGCTTCTATCAACCTAGAAAATGTGAAAAAGATCAACACGGGAACTTAGTTTTGGTAAACCATTCTCTACAAGCAAATGAAAAAATAGGTTGTTGAAATTTGGCTCTCCTTATGATGTCACAAGGAGCTCTTATTATAATACTACCCCTTAATCTGCCCTATCCAATCACAGCACTGCCATTTAGTGCAGAAAAAAAGAGAGAGAAAAAAATAATTGGAGAGTTTCAATTGCAACAAACCACCATCATTGTGATCAGTGTTTGCACTTCATCAGCATTTTAAAGGACACACCCAAAACGGCACATTTTTGCACACACCTACAAAGTGGCAATTCTAACATGCTATAATAAATTATCTATATGGTATTTTGAGCTAAAACTTCACATATGTGCTCTGGGGACACCAAAGATTTATTTGACATCTTACAAAAATTCTTGTGCCATGCCCCTTTAAGTGTTAATACTCTGTCAAATAGTTTTATAACAGTGTCATTAATATTTTTCTTGACCTCAACTACAGTGGTACAAATATAATTTGTCATTACAATGTCATTAAGTGTTAATACTCTTGTCAAATAGGTTTATAACAGCGTCATGTATATTCATCATAATGTTTTTTTAAGTATCCTCCAGGTGTTAGAGAAATAAAATCAATTGTCCAATAATAGTATATTAATACTAATTTAAATTGATAAAATTATTTTTTTACTGCATTTGGAGACTGATTCACCTAAAAATGTAATGAAAACAGTACAATAATGGATTAAGCCATGCAGAGTTGGGTCCATATTGCTGACAAAACAGAGCACAAACATTTCATTACATTAAATGAATTAATTAAATTAATTACATGTTTTGTTTGTTTTTTCTTCATCTATGTCAAAAAAATTCAGAACCCTCTGTGTGAAGAAGAACAAGTTCTGTTAGTTGTCAGTTATTTTTGTATTTTCTATATAAATAAAGTTAAGTATAACCTTTTGATTTGTCTGTTGTATTTTGTTAACAATTTAAATTGATTTGACATAGTATTAACACTTATTGACTTTTAATGGCAAGTTCAGCAGTTGTAGTTGAGGTCAAGAAAAATATCCATGATGCTTCTATACAACTATTTGACAGAGTATTAACAATTAAAGATATTTAAATGACAGTTTAATGTAATGTTAACCCATACAGCTAGGTTGTTTCTTAAGTTTGATAATTATTCTGCTATGTCATGTTTATGACAGATTTATGACAAGTTATGTTGTTTTGGTTTATGTCAAGTTGTCATAACAAAGACATCTCAAACAATGTCATCTTTGCATTAAAAATGACATAATTGAACAAATGACACTTAACGTAACTCTTGTTCGTGTTACGTAGGGTTGTACAGTTATGTAAAATATACATAAAATAAATATACACTGCAAAAAATTACTTTCTTAGTTAGTATTTTTGTCTTGTTTTTAGTAAAAATATCTAAAAATTGATAAATCAAGATGCATTTTCTTGATAAGCAAAATGACCTAAGAACAAAATTTGTCAATGTTCTTGAATTAAATGTTTAAGAAAAAAGTAAACTTATTTTAAGATTTTTTTTATTTAACTTATTTTAAGATTTCTTTTTTATTAAACCATTGGCAGATATTTTTCCTTGTTTTAAGCACAAATTGACCAAAATTTTGTCTAAAAACTAGATTTTCTTCTACTACTGTAAAAGGACTTAGTTGTTATTAATAATGTGTGGAAGTCTACTAGAAGTTGCGTTTAGTTTGCTACTAAAATCGTCTACAGAAAAGTGTATATTCTGTCTTTTGTACCACAGAAGAAAGTCACACGGGTTTGATGTCTAGAGTTTTAATTTTAAATTTCTTTAAAGCCCAGAAAAATCCTCCCATTATGAGAAATAAGGCCCACTTGACCATGTGCACTCAATTGTGAATCATCTACTATTTGTGTGTGTGTGTGCGCACATGTTTGTGAGTAACACACACGGCTGTGTTTGTGACGACTTCAAGGACCGCACATTCTTTTGATCAATGCGAATACCACTGGTTCAAAATCCTTCTATTATTACTCAATTTTCTGCACTGCTGTCCCCATTTCTTCCACTATTTAGCCATTTATCATTCAAGCAAAATCGCAGGACGACTGCAAAAGGCGACAGCAACAACATACAATCTCATGAAAAATTTACTTCCGTGCAATAACGATGACAAAAATATGCACAGCTCATTAAAAACTCCACGCCGTGACATCCTGTATTTTACGATTTTACACTGTGCCAATGAATATGAATGTAAAATTAGCTTGTAAATATCACAACCCACTTTGTAGGACCAAAGTATAGCGGGATACTTTGACAGACAACAGACGCTAATCAGTAAACAATGGTTTGTGAAAAACGCAGAAAAAAAGCCTTTTGTGTTGGCACAGCAACTCTCTGGAGAGCGTGGAGAGAGAATCGTGTGAATTTAAAACAGTTTGTTATCTGTTCCCGAGCGCTCGGCACAATTGCGAGTATGCTAATAAGATCCACTTAGAATCCATTTCATCAGCTTAATGATTTCAAGGTCAGACCTCATTGCATAAAAGCGAAAGGGAAGCGAAAGCAAAAAAATCGTCTTTCCATCCCTATTGATGAGATGGGCAGATATCCAACTTGTATAAGTTGGAAAACTTAATGGAAAGCTACAGAAAATGTATTCGTTTCTCTCCTCTCACAGATGTAATGTATGGTGATGAATTCGTGTCTTCTTTTATTGAGAAGTGATCTGTTTCATTTGCTTCTTATCACAGAGGGAGTTTGGGTGACTTAACATTACATGCAAACCAATTACTTTTACAGTTTGAAACTGTGAGTTTTATAATCAAACTTATCAAAAGTTTCTAGCAAAATAAAAATCAGCTGCCTGCATCACTATAACCTATCATGTAGGGTCACTAAATAATCCTTTTGGTTTTAAGACATATGTCTGAATGTTTTATGCTAACATATTAATTTCTTATCATTACAAAACATAAATGTTATTGTAAAATTTTTGAAATCAATTACTAGAACCAAAAAATGAAAAAAAAAATAGATATGAACTCAGGGTCGGAGCTGAAACGTACTTTCAGTGATCCGAGTTCGAATCCCGGCACTAGTTTTGCCGATCCCTTACCCCTCTCTCCGCCCTATACTTTTCTGTCGTCTCCTTGATTACTTTCTATCAAGTAAAGGCAAAAATGGTCAAAAAATACCGTTAATAATAATAATAATTTTAGGGCGAGATGACAAGCTGCTTGATAAAATGTAGGGGTGACCCCGAATAGTCGAAGATTCGATGCATCGATAGGAGAAGCCTGATTCGACTACCAATCTCACAGTCGAATCGTCGCAGATGTGTTATGAAATGAGGATCCTTTAATTTTGGCCGTATATGGGTGCACTGTGCACAAATCTGATTTCACATATAACAGCTTTCTTCCATATATATTAATATACAGCATATTATTATAATTCTGCAAATAATATGTGAAGTATCAGCTTTCAATAAATATTTTTAAAATGCATTAATAAATCCAGCAACCCCTGTGACCGGGCTACACGTCCATAAGACGTTCCTATGTTAATAAACCATTGCCTCTTTGTTTCTACATTTAAAAGAAAAAGCTGGCAATTTTGGCTATACGTTCATTCTTTTAATAATTTATTTATTTTATTTTATTTATAAATCACTCTGGGTTATCTGATTTATCTATTTGGCTTGTGTTTTGTTTTCGTGCACTTGAGGCATTTTGCACATTTGTTCTGCACTTTGTTACTTCTGACCTTATTTTATTTAAAAAATGTATTTATTATAAACGTAAATTCTGATCTAATTTAAGTCTGTACATTTTGGATTGCTTTTTGTTGTATAGATTTTGCACTATTGCATGCTGGCCATGTTTGCGCATGCAATTTAGCCGAACGTGCTAGGTGCGCTTCGTCTCATATTTAGAGGTTCATCAAACTAAACATTAAAAAACGGATGTTTTCGACGGGTATAAGTTTTTAAAATGTATTTAGAACACAGTGGTTATCTTGTCAAAAGTTAAACTACAAAACAGGTAAGCCGTTTCTTTAAATTTCGGTGATGAAACGGAAAATATCTGCACCCGACCTATAGGCCTATTTATGCCTGACACGATTGGACACGACTGTCTTTCTTGTGATTTAATATTCTCGTCGGTGTTCACTTTCAAATGATAGAAAAGAGATTCCCGAAATAAATAATATCATCAGTTGTTTCTGTATCTAAAGTGAATGGAGATGATCAAAGTGAAAGCAAGCAGGTATTTCTGTGCTAAATAATAACGCGTAGTGTCTATAAAATCATTAATTTCAGTGTTTTTATGAATTGTATATAAAGCTTATAATTTGCAGTAACAATCACAAATTATGTGTCATTTCTCATTTGTCGTTTTTTTGGTCATGACTGCTTTGACGCGCTTAATCTCCAAATTAAATAAAAACACTGAATTAGCCGAGCTTTCCAAGGCAGGATCACCTTTGTTATATTTTTAGGTTTAGTTATCAAAATGTTTTTTTGTGTGATGTTCTGTACATCGTGGCTTTAAAATGTTATGAGGAATAATTAAACAAATGTTGCCTTACATTTATAAAAAATATATAAATGCATCGTCAGTTTTGTCTTCGTTCATCACTTGAAAGACAGTTTTGGTCACTTAATCAGAGACTTGTTTATGTGTGCTGCTTGTGAAAGAAAATAAAAGTTACCAATTTGTACCTGGTCTGACCCCCTCCCAACCCATGCACACACACATAGATGATTCGACTATCGGTCGACTATGAAAAGATTCGACAATTCTGATTCGAATATGTAAATCCTTAGTCGAGGACAGCCCTAATAAAATGACGAGAACATTTTTACAAATACTTGGCGAAGAGTGACTATACCGAACATGCTATATTTTGATTTATGGGTTAGTGACAAAAACGGTTTGGCAAGATGAGAAATTCAAAAATCTTAAAAAAAAACTTGTTTTAAAAGCATGCAGCAGGTATATTTCAATGCACATAGAGTATTTATGTTAATTTTATTACATTTGCACCATTTTTATGAAAGTTAAGGCTGAATGGACCTGAAAATGTCAAATGGTGTAACCGCCAATTGTGCCCAAGAATGAGAAATATTAAATATTTTATCCACCTCGATGGCATGTTAGCGTAATCATAAAAAAACCATTTTAAAATATTACACGAAAATGCATTTTATTAGTTATTACTAAATGTACATTTTATGCGTTTTTGTAATATTTGTCCAGACATATGCTTAAAACAGCTATTTTCTAAATAATTTTTAACAAATGATGTAAAAATGTATGTAAAATATCATATTACACTAAACTAGATGATTATATTTTATTACACGTTTTTTTATGAATATATTTATATTTTAATTTGAAAAAAATACTAGTTACACCAATTGACATAGACTGGTTACACCACATTGACATTTTTGCAATTATCCTCCGAATATTTTTTCAAAATGAAATAAAACCAGAAATTTTAGAAAATGTATGCAAATAGTAATCTGCAAATGTATTTCTAAAATTTTAACCTTTTTACATTAAATGAACCATACGGACACAAAATAATTAACGTCACGTCATTGACGCACTCGTATATTTGTAGGATATTAGGTGAAATCATGTTCAATAAAAACATTTTGTAAATTTCTGACCCTAAAAATCTCAAAACTTATTTTAGTGAGTAGATGCAAAGCTTAAGACTTTATTAGGACAACTTTAAAGACGATTTTCTCAATATTTGCATCCTCAGATTCCAAATTTTCAAAATGGTTCAATAGTTAACCATATATATCCTATCCTAACAAACCATACATCAATGTAAAGCTTATTTATTCCTTCTTCAGGTGACGTATAAATCTCAATTTCAAAAAATGTATCCTTATGATGACCCACTAATCCATTTATTTACAATCATGCTATTCCATAGTTTGTTAAGTTTACCAATATTATCAAATTTAAAGAACACAGAAGTGACCCTAAACAGACAATAGATTAGCGACCAACAGCGTCCTCCAGAAAATAAAAAAAATATTTGTGTCATGTACTTACCAGAAGCTTCGTAAACGCGGTTGTTTACCATGACTGGCGGTGCAAAATTGTTGGCCGGGTTGCCGTTAGGTTGCTGCACCGGAGATTCGTTCCTTGAGGGAATTTGACTGACTTCTTGATTTTCCTGAAGAAGAGACATTACAGAATTACTTTATTAGGAAAAAACATGAGGTAAATGTAACTTCTCAAGTAAATCATTTAGCAAACAAAAGAAAGATCTGAAACATGCTTAATGTCAAGCACCATGCTAAAAAACTGCTGTTAACTCTTTCCCAGCCATTGACGAGTTAGCTCGTCAATTAAGAGAAAACGCTTCCCAATAACAAGTTTTTCCAGCGCTCTTACCCAACTAATACAACCCGGAAGCAACCCCTCACGTCAAACAGTTCAAACTCTGTTTATGTTTTGATCATCGCTCTGAATCGGATATCTATAAGAAGTCTTTCACTAAAACACAATTTTGTTAGCTTTTAGCTCAACATTTTTTAGAAACCCATATTTGAGAGGTATTAAAAGAGAACAAATGAAGATTTTTTTTGTTTGTTTAAAAGCAGAGGGTCTGTTCTTTCATTTGATATACTGTATGTTTATATATTTAAAGAAGACCATTTTCTGGAAGGCATTAAACTTTTGAAAAAAAAATCATAAAAAATGCTGGCAGGGAAAGAGTTAAGATTCATATTGCTTCCATATAGGGCTTATTCGATCTACGTCATCAATGTTCGCGGCGGCCATATTGTTGACATAAAACTGTCAGTCTGTCAATTGACAAGCGAGTCAGCGTGGGTATTATGCATGGTATTATCTGTGTCATTTTTTTTAAAACCACGCGATGGTGTGTGGTGTAATACACGGATGTTCTAACAACAGCAAAAAGAACCCCGGAATTAGTTTTCATGCGATACCGACTGTCAGAAAACATGAAAGGAAGGAGACAGAACAGAGTTGAACCAGCGAAGGAGAGACTCCCAACAGCAAAGTCTGTCCCCATCATTTTACCACAGGTAACGTTAGGGATATATCCTCACAGCAAAGTCTGTCCCCATAATTTGATCACATATGGTTAGCTGTAAGCAGTGGCTGAAACTGCTCTTTCAAATAAGCTGCCATAAATATTAAATTAGTATTAATAACTATATGAACATAATAATAGGTCTGGCATTGACAGGGAATTAAGGGCCGTTCACATAGTTTTGAAACTCGTTTTATATTAAACAGAATAGCGGAGCTCACACCAAAACTATAACGATACAGATACAATGAACGACATCATTGGGATCACTTTCTGAGCGATTTTTCCCACCTGATGAAGGATAAACCATTCATAGCATTCAAATCTATTTGAACTTCAAGTGCACGGCCACTTAAAATGACAGTGAAGCTCATTGCTGAGCTCTATAACATTAGATTACCTCCAGTTGCTGTGAAAATTGACTACGTAATGCTTTTTAATCTATTACATTAACTAACTGTTATGCCAAAAGGTAAGAGATTACACAAACTATTAGATTCACTGTTTAGCGTTACGCGAAACGCAGCGTGTTGAGGACTGCAAAAGTTTTTATTACAAGCAATATTAAAGGCAAGTGATTTGCGCGAGTGCCGTGAGTGAATTAGCATAAACGTATTGTTTGGTGATGTGGACGATGATATAGTTATCGTTATAGTTATAATGTGAACGGCCCTTCAGTGGTTGTATGATGAATGCGGATACTGTATGAACGATATAGTTATAAATATCCGGATAAGTTACGGATGGCAATAAGGACGGATCTTTACTTAAGGCTATTGGGTCTATTTGATATGGTTCCACAATAATCAAGCTCATCTTCTCTTAATACAGACGAGATTAAGCCATTAGGCTACTGCTCCCCTCGACTCAAATCTACGTGCGGCTAGGGGCAGGACAGATGTTATGTCAACAAGATGGCCGCGGCTAGCGACTTCCGGTGTTTGCGAATAAGCCCTATTGAGTTTGTGCTAATTGGCATGCAAAACCTAAAATAACAACATAAGAGTTCACAAAAAAACAGTATAATCTGACTTTGCTGCATCCGTGGAAAACAAAAGGTAAACTTGTTTATGTTTTTTTTTTTTTTGCTTTTATGTCATATAGTTTTATGTGAAAAACACAAATTCAGTGTGATCTGCCAAGACGCCATCTGATACGTTTTCTCGTTCCATATGTTCATCATATGTCTTCAGAAGACATACAGTACAGCACATATGGCCAATTGTATAATTTTAACATATATTTTTAAAGCAATAATTGTTCACCATATGCTTTCAATGTATGGAAAACAGCCTTTTTCCTTACATCATCTGTGGTCCACAGATAAGAAGCCATACAGATTACAAAAAGACATGAAGTGATTACATTATGGTTTTTGGTGAGCTACCTGTATATGACCTGCTTCTTTAAACTGGATTGGACCATTTTCTGCATTTATATTGAAGTACAGCGACGTGTTTAACAAAAGTAAAAGTCTGATGCAATGATGTATGACTAAAGCAAAACTATACATGAACTCTTCAGACTTGGGAGGGAAAAACTGGAGTGTACTGATCTAGAAATACTTTGGAGGCAAAAAATATGCTAATGCCAAATAGTAAATGACAAAAGTATAAAAGCAACCACATGGCACCGTCTGAAACATTCATGAGCCAAAAGCAACTCCGAGACGGTTAAGGAAACACGTGTCAAAATGAAGACATGAGGCCATGGAGAGAGACGTCTCTGAAGAAAAAGGAACTACGGCTGTCAACGTCAAGCGGCAAACCCTGAGGAAGAGCGCTGTATACTTTATACTGTCATACAAAACACATGCAGCACACACAAACATTGTATTCAGAGTAAAACGCCCAGGCTGACTGGATGAAAGGTATTAGGATATCACCATATCAAAGCTCTTAAACACATTTAGGCCGTACTATTCTGTGTGGTGGTGAGAAAAATGAAAGCGGCGTTCTTTTCTTCACATGTTAAATCTCAGTCGGAGAACGGTCATTAGCAGAAACGTCTGCTCTTTACATGTGGAAACGCCACTGCTGTAATCTGCCGACAGCTCGCTGTCATTGACTCGCTTTCTGTCTCTCTGGAAGCAGAAAAATCTTCAATGGACAAAAGGATGGGTCCTCTGGAGCTCATTCTCCTCAGTGATTATGTGGCTCAGACGAAAGGGATTGTGAAAGCCTCTCGTCGAGGGACGCCTTTAGCGTGTTTTGCTCAGATCAGTGTTTTGACAGTGCATACGAAATTTCCTAGCCGGCAGGAAAATGTCAAAGGGTGCTTGATGGAGATGTAACTCCAAAGGGAAGTGAAAAATGAAATGTCAGCCAATATTATTGATTGATTTCAATTTCCATCGCAGAATTGCCCCTAAATGCTGAAAATGTGATTAGCAGTGCTTATTAAAGAGATAGTTCACCCGAAAATGAAGATTACCCCATGATTTATTCACCCTCAAGCCATCCAAGATGTATAAGACTATCATCTTTCAGACGAACACAATCTGAGTTTTGATTTTCAAGCCCAAAAAAGTCCATCCATCACAGAAGTAATCCACATGGCTCAAAGGGGTTAATAAAGTTCTTTTGCAGGTAATTGATGCGATTTTGTAAAAAAAAAACATATTTATAACAAACACAATCAATGTTATAAGAAAATGTCCTGGCTTTTCCAAGCTTTACAATGGCAGTAAATGGTGCTTTTGATTTTCAAGCTCAAAAAAGTAAATCCATCCTTCACAAAAGTAATCCACACAATTCCAAGGGGTTAATAAAGGCCTTCTGGGGGTAAACGATGCGATTTTGTAATAAAATATCCATATTTATCACAAACACAATCTGAGTTATAAGAAAATGTCCTGGCTGTTCCAAGCTTCATAAGGGTAATAAATGGTGCTTTTGATTTTGAAGCCCAAAGACGTGCATCCATCCTTCACAAAAGTAATCCACATGGCTCAAAGGGGTTAAAAAAGGTCTTTTGTGCGTAATAGATGCAATTTTGTAATAAAAACATCCCTATTTATAACAAACACAATCTGAGTCATAAAAAAATGTCCTGGCTTTTTCAAACTTTATAAGGGTAGTAAATGGTGCTTTTGATTTTGAAGCCAAAAAAGTCCATCAATCTTTCACAGACGTAACTTCAAGGGGTTAATAAAGGCCTTCTGAAGGTAATTTATGCAATTTTGCAAGAAAAATATCCATATTTAAAACAAACACAATCAGAGTTATAAAAAAATGTCCTGGCTGTTCCAAGCTTCATAAATGGTGCTTTTGATTTTGAAGCCCAAAAACGTGCATCCATCCTTCACAAAAGTAATTCGCATGGCTCCAAGGGGTTAATAAAGATCTTTTGCAGGTAATCGATGCAATTTTGTAATAAAAATATCCAGATTTATAACAAACACAATCGCAGTTATAAGAAAATGTGGCTGTTCCAAGCTTCATAAGGGTAATAAATGGTGCTTTTGATTTTGAACCCCAGAAAAGTCCATCCATCTTTCACAGACGTAATCCACACACCTCCAAGGGGTTAATAAAGGCCTTCTGAGGGTAACTGATCCGATTTTGCAATAAAAATATACAAATTTAAAACTTTATAAACCATAATAACTACCTTCTGGTAACGGTCAAGCATGTTAAGTAGCACCATTTATTACCATTATAAAGCCTAGAAAAGCCAGGGCATTTTGTAATATAACTAAAATTGTGAACTATCCCTTTAATGCAGACATCACTTTATGACTGCAAAATTAAGTACATGCATGAGGTTAGCGATTACACCATGATTTACTCGCCCTCACGCCATCCGAGATGTGTGCGACTACCATCTTTCATACGAACACAATCTGAGTTCGATTATAAAATGTCCTGGCATGTTTAAAGCTTTATAAGGGTAGTAAATGGTGCTTTAGATTTTAAAGTCCAAAAAAGTCCATCCATCTTTTACAGTAGTAATCCACACAACTCCAACGGGTTAATAAAGGCCTTCTGAGGGTAATCGATGTGATTTTGTAATAAAAATATACATATTTAAATCTTATCCATAATAACTAGCTTCCTGTAACGGTCAAGCGTGTTCAGTGGCACCATTTACTACCATTATAAAGCTTGAAAGAGCCAGGACGTTTTCTAATTTAAATCCGATGGTGAACTATTCCTTTAATGCAGACATCACTTTATGATTGCAATGTTAAGCACATACATTAGGTAAGCGTAATAAAAATCACTTTCTCCAAAAAACACTGCTTTGTTTAGATGTAAGACTTAAAAGATTTTTACTTAGACTTGAATTATGTATCTTCTTCGAAAATTGAGTGAGCTCCTTTTAATTTGGGGCAAAAGGGAATAACCGAAGGTCATGGGTTTGATCCCTGGAATACCCAAACTGTTTAAAAATGCATACCTTAAATGCACTGTATATATATAGCGAACAACCACCACATCCAACGTTTTGCACAAACTAATCCAAAAAAAATCTAGTTTCTCTCTCAGTTTCTCTGTGTATACGTACACATTCATATTCATTTATGTACAACCTTAACTTAAAAAGTATGAGAGACACACAAAGACACGCGCTCTTGCCAAAGGGGCTGTGTGACACCTTTAAAGGCCGCGATCGGTACGTCTCAATCAGACAATCAAGGAGGAACGCCAGCCCACCGCTGGGGACAAAGAACCAACAAAGGAACAACAAAACAGATTGGAGAACAACACCCTAAACCTATGGATTTCTCCACCCCCTCCAAACACAGGACTGTAGTGAGGGTGAGCTGAGGTTAGATACCCTTAGGGTAGCCCCAGGCATCCTTTCATTAAAACCCAAAATTCGCCTTTCATTCAAGGAGCCCACGGTGTAATCTGATTAACTTGCTGAGCAAGAGGAGATCCAGCGAGGTAACGGGATTAGATGTGAGACAGGGTGGGGCGAGTGAAGTTACTACAGGAAGAAGGTGGTGAAAGGAGAAATATGATGAAGAACATGAAGAAAAACATGCATGACAGGTCTGAAGAAGAAGAAGGTGGGTTCACATGAAATCTCTCCCTACAAAATGTGTTCCTGTGGCTTAGTATAGCATTGCATTAGCAGTGCAAATGTCATGGGTTCAATCCAAGGGTGAAAGTATGCACTGTAAGTCAACTTTGGATAAAAGCGCCTGCCAAATGCATGGATGTAAATGTAGAACATAATATTTGAACCTGCAGTTTGAAAATTACCATAAAAATGACAAAAACTAGTATATACTGATCTAGTAAACTGAGGAACAAACCCATTAAGTTTAGTCTACAAAGTCTGTTTTGATTTTCTAACCTTCAATCCATTTCCGAATCATTCATCTCTGTCTGTGATTAATGGCATATTGATCAAGCTGTCTGCATGCGATTTATAAAAAATGCATGGTGGCGACATATCACCTTTTATTGAGCTGCCATTAACAACCACACCACGATCACCATCCTTCTGCGACTAGATCGTGTTGAGGATAGGCTAATGCTCTTCAATAACACCCTACCGCTCACCAACCAAAGTCAGACTCATGAAGGCGGAGTCAATAACAATTCGTCTTCATTTTTATTGGACAGGAATGAGGAGCCGAGTTGGAATTGATGATCTGGGCTGGTTTCACCTTGAATGCAAAGACTCTTTTCTAAGCTCAAATCAACTTGACATACAGTTGACTTCTGCGAAACCCTTTTGTTAGGAAAAGATTCATTCACTAACACCTCGTGTTGGCTTGAGAAGGGCAATTTTATGTTGGAAACCAAACAGGATTGTGTTTTTACACCGTAAAAAAGCCGGTTCAACTTAAAGTTGCCTGGTTGCCTTTAAATTTTAAGTTTATTTAACTTAAAAATATTAGTTGACATATAATTTATAATTTAAGTTGAATTAAAGGAATAATCCACTTTTATAAAAAAAATACTGATAACTTACCCCCATGTCATCCAAGATGTTTATGTCTTTGTTAGTTCAGTCAAGAAGAAATTAAGTTTGAGGAAAACATTCAAGGATTTTTCATCATATTGTGGACTTTAGGTGACCTCAACAGTTTACAGTTTCAATACAGTTTAAGGAGCAACTAAAAACATGCGTTAAAAAGGTAGATGCGTAGATTCTTGTCACATGATGTGCGGAGCGCTTGCGGCATGCAAAAAAATTTACATGTTTTTAACTCGATGTGGTGCGGACGCACCTGGAAAAATGAGCGTGGAAAAACAACCGCGGCGCTTCCATTTAAAGTAACGAACTTGAGCACGCAAAAAACGCGCTATGTGAATCACCCCTAAAATTGCAGCTTCAATGGGCTCTAAACGAGGGTCTTATCTTGTGAAACGAATGTCATTTTCGCCCCCCAAAAATGACTTTTTAAACCACAACGTTTTCGTATTGCACTAGCCGTATGGTGCCCCAGCACAACCTTACATATTACGTAATCACGTCGAAAGATCACGCATGACGTATGTGAAACTACCGCTCCAGTAGGGTTGTGCCAATAGACGATACTATCATGTATCAATGATAGTCAGACATATGACCAATAGTGGGCTCTCATGACGATAGCTGGGGATAGTTATTATTATTATAGTTTTACATTAACGTGCGCAGTGCGTGCTTTTCCTTGCATGAGAGGGTTTGTGGGCTTCACTTTGTGCGAGTGAGCTTGTAACGTGCACAGATTCCTGTTTGTACGCACCTGAACTTGTAATGCGTATGACTTCACACATGAGCTTGTAATACGCGCGGCTTTGCCATTTCCTTGCAACTAGAGAGGTTGTTAGGTGCGCAGGGGTTTAAAACCAGCAAGTGTGTTGTTCCCGCACCCTTGGATGCAAGAAATTTCAAAGTGCCTGGGCTTTAAATATGCACTCAAATGAATGGCCTCAGTTTTAAGATGGTTGCGGTCATGACAGTGTTGCCCTTAGAGTAAATCAGCTTCTTTTTGATGCACCAATCAAGTGGGTTCTCATAAATAAGTAAAAATTACCAAAACAAAAATAGATAACTATTGCCCCGCCCCCTATTACTATTGTGTATCGGTGAACTCACAGGCTGACAATAAGACGATCTTATGCTGGATTCACACCAAACGCAGTAGAGGCGGCAAAAACGCGCTATTCGCACATAGTTGGATGCTCAAACATTTTGAGTTTACTCTCTTAATATGCACATTAAAAAGCCGTGTGTGACATTCTAGTCATTCGAGACATTCGCGTGGAAATTTGAGACATTCGCGTGGAAATTTGCATCATGGGAGGGGCTTCTGCTGCTTCACTTGCTTCCTGTAATCACATCACTACTAGAGCAAGCTCCTGATTGGTTAACACAGTGTGTTTTTTGATTTTTCAACTCGCGCATTTCATGCAGCAATGCTCAATTCGAGTCATTCGCGCGAACTAAACACAAGTATGAGGCGGATTTGCTTCTACCACGCCACGCTAAATGCTTTATTTGCCCCGCGAGACTTCCAGACGTGTTTATTGTTTAAAATGATCTGCAAGTGTGCATTTCACGTTACGCGTGACCTTTCGATGTGGTTACGTAATACGTAAGGTCACGTTGGCGCGTTCACGCAGCTAGTGCAAGACAAGAAGTTGTGGTTTAAAAGCACATATTTACAAAAACAAAAGAAAAAAGTTGAACCAACAAATCTTTTACAATGTATAAACACAGTTTAGCCATACAGTTTCTTTGGGGATAGATGGTTGTTGTTGTTTACATGGTTTTTGTATGTTTCACCACTGTTAAACAAAATCAAGGCCCTCTTTTAGAGTAACATTTCACCCTTGAAAATTTAAAGTAAATCTGTTGCTTTCGGAGATATTTAGCAGACGTTTTACCCTTAACATCACTTCCCTTTAATTATTGCAAAAGCATTTCACAAAAATGTATTTCTGAGACTGCAAAAAAAAAGGGCTTAGCTAACAAAAACACGTTCTGCCCGATAATGGCTTTATTTACTGAGGTGGTCGACATTTTGCTAAAGGGCACTCGTGTTCGAAACTCACTTTCATTCTGTGATTTTTTTATCTAGGATCTGCTGATTGTTTAACAAAATGTCTTAACCATGTGAAACCATCTCAACGGTTAACCGAGGGTAAACTCATGCAAGTTTTCAACCACACAAAGTGACAAAGTTTCCTGAACTTACCGCTACCTTAACAAAAGGGGAACCCCAGTGAACATGGCGAACCCCCTGAAACACAGACACAATATATAACCCAATTTTTCTATGCTCGTGTCTTATGCAAAGTCATACATTTTGGGGAGGGGGCTGAACTACATCTCAGAAGAACGTAGTATTCAAAGCAGAAAAGACAAAAAGACCCAGGAAAAGCACACAGAAAACAGAAAGCATGCAAAGATTTCAGGTTCTTTATTAAGAAAAGTAGAATCAGTCATACAGTCAGTGAATAAAACAGAGCAGGAAAAAAGAGAAGCAGATAAGATGAATTATATTTAAAGAGAAATAAAAAAACGTTACAACAAGAGCAGGAAACAGATAAGAAGTCAAGGAGAAACAAGAAAATACATTTTAGCTACTAAACGTTTCTGAGACCTCACTCAGCGATTTTAATTTCCGATACATCCGTATAAATGTAACTGAAACTTGCAGAGCATGAAATTCTGGGTTCACAGTATCACTCAGGGGTCACCTGACAGCCTGTGATAATAATAGTTATGATACCGGTGGACTGAGGTCAAAGACAGAGGCTCTGAAACCCTGCGGGGAACCGGTCTGTAGTGGTACTCGCGATATGGTATGGGAACTGGCCATACCTGAACTGGGGATCGCTCCAGAGAACGGAGAACCACCAGCTGGATGGTTCCTCTGAGGTTCCCTTCTGTGGACATGGAGTGCCGCAGGGTTTCCATGGCATCGTGGTTGGAGCGGCCGAGGAGAGATTCGCTGTTAACGGCAATCAACTGGTCGTTGATATGAAGTCGACCGTCCTGCAAAAGAACAAGGACGACATTACAAACTTTATTATTGAGAAACCTGCTTTAATAAGTTTAGCTTAAGAAGTTAAACTATTCATTGAAAAGAAGTAGCAAGCTAGATTATTTACCAACTATAATATTGTAATAGCTATTGTAATTTTTTTACAAAGCCAGAGCAGCATATATCAGATACAAAATGTAAAAAATTATGAAAATTAAAAAATACAATAAATGACACCAATAAATAGTTTTACAATTGTTCATAATTCTTAAAGGAATAGTCAACTCATTTTCAATATTAAAATATGTTATTACCTTAACTAAGAATTGTTGATACATCCCTCTATCATCTGTGTGCGTGCACGTAAGCGCTGGAGCGCGCTGCGATGCTTCGATAGCATTTAGCTTAGCCCCATTCATTCAATGGTACCATTTAGAGATAAAGTTAGAAGTGACCAAACACATCAACGTTTTTCCTATTTAAGACGAGTAGTTATACGAGCAAGTTTGGTGGTACAAAATAAAACGTAGCGCTTTTCTAAGCGGATTTAAAAGAGGAACTGTGTTTTATGGCGTGGTGGCACTTTTGGGAGTACTTCAACTCGGCGCAGTAACACCTTCCCTCTCCTATTATGAGAGGGAGAAGGGGAGCGGACTTTTCAGGCGAGTCGAAGTGCTCCCAGGGGTGCTGTTGCGCCGTAGGATGTGGTTCCTCTTTTGGGTCCGCTTGGAAAAGCGCTACGTTTTGTTTTGTACCACCACACTTGCTCGTATAACTACTCGTCTTAAATAGGAAAAACGTTGATGTGTTTGGTCACTTCTAACTTTATCTCTAAATTGTAACATTGAATGAATGGGGCTAAGCTAAATGCTATCGAAGCGTCGCAACGCGCTCCAGCGCTTTCGTGCACGCACACAGATGATAGAGGGATGTATCAACAATTCTTAGTTAAGGTAATAACATATTTTAATATTGAAAATGAGTAGACTATTCCTTTAATGTACATTTATTAATCTTAATAATAAATAATATTGGATAATATGCAGCTTAATAATATGTTATAAAACCAATACAATTAAATGATAAAAAATAGACTTGATATGAGACTTTTAGTTACTTTGGAGACTCTTGTTTAAGTTACTTGCAGTGTTAAAAGTCATTTGAAAACATTGTTAAAGCCCACAGTTCAATCTTTAATGCGATCCCACTATGAATACAGAAACAAATTTGGATGCGTATCATTAGTGTGACAGGAGCAGGACAGAGTGAATTGGATTAGGTTTCACAGCTGTGGTTCTCTAAATAAAACTCCACTGAGGAGGAACAAAAGAGATTAGCAGCTAAAAGCCACCAGAGCCCCTTTAATGAGTCGTGAGGGTCTGTGTCACAGCAGAAGAGTCCGACCTCAGGGCCGGGTCACTGACCGCACACCACTGATAGCACGTCTCTCTGACAGAACAGACACACACACCTGTGACCATCTAATGACAAAATACACACACACATAAGCACACAAATAAATAAAAACTTAATTACACAAACAAAAACACACACACAAAAAACACACTTAATTACAGAAACAAGAACACACACATAAGGACATACACAGAAGGGCACACACACTCACACAAAACATTTAATTACACAAACAAGAACAAATACGCACACAGCACACACACAAAAACACTTAATTACATAGATAAAAACACACCTAATTACATAAAAAAGAACGAAAAATACGCACACAATCACACAGAAAACTCTTAATTATACAAACTAACACACCACACTTAATTATACAAACAAACACACACACACACACACACACACACACACACACACACACACACACACACACACACACACACACACACACACACACACATCTCTAGTCACACACACACACACACACACACCCACACACACACACACACTTAATTACACAAACAAACACACAAACACACCTAATTATACAAAAAAGAACAAATATGCACACAAACACAAACACACCACACTTAATTACACAAACAAACACACACACCACACTTAATTACACAAAAAAGAACAAATATGCACACACAAAACACACTTAATTACACAAACAAACACACCTAATTATACAAAAAAGAACAAATATGCAGACAAGCACACACAAAACACACTTAATTACACAAACAAACACACACACAACACCTAATTACACAAACAAGAACAAATATGCACACAAGCACACACTTTTAAAAAAAACTTTATTACACAAACAAAAACAAACACACACACACAAAACACACTTAATTACACAAACAAACACACACACACACACACACACACACACACACACACACAGAACGACACACACAGAACGACACACACAGAACGACACACACAGAACGACACACACAGAACGACACACACAGAACGACACACACAGAAGGACACACACACTCACACAAAATTACACAAACAAGAACAAATAAACACACACACAAAGCACATACACAAAATATTTTTGTACACAAACAAAACACACACACACACACACACACACACACACACACACACACACACACACACACACACACAGAATAAACACGCACACAAACAGAAGCAAACACATAAACCACTTAACTACACAACCAAGAACACACACAAAACATATGCAAGCAAACACAAATAAACTCTCAAGCACACACACAAAAGCAATCAAACACACACACACACACACACACCACAAATACAGTCAAGTGCACAAACAAAAACATACACAAGCGCGCACACACAAACAAACACAATTGCACACAATTAAACAAACACATGCACACACATGCACACAAACATACTCAAATGCACACACACACACAAACACTTAAGCACAAACACAATAAACACAACAAGTGTACAAACACACTCATACACAAAAAACACAAGCACACACAAATGTAATTGCTCAACCTCCACAGGCCTTGGAGCTTCTTATTGCAATATGGATCATAAAACCTAGAAAATTACAGGAACTCATTCCTGTCAGAAAGATGCTTTATAATAAATAATACAATTGTAATAAATATATGAATATAATGCTTCACTAGTTTAAATACACTAAAACTAGAGAAGATTTAAATGCTATTTGCAAAATGAGATAATTATGAGCACAATGATTTACACAACATGATGAAAGCCTGTTTGTTTTTTAAACATATATTTATCTCTATTAAGCTGTGTTTTCTCACGTAAACTGCCGAGGAAACCAGAAACGAGTGACAAGCATGAGAAACAGAGATGGAATGAAGAGCTCAGCATCTCTATCATAGGCTTTGTTTGGGGCCTGTGATGCAGCTCGCTCTCTGAGCCCACTCTTTACTGGAGTGCTCATAGGGGCCAGAGACGCAGCTCCACCTGTGAGACCACTCTTGATTACAGGGCTGATAGAAGAGAGAAGACATGCCCTTATCTACACAGAAACACAACACCTGCTGCCCTCTTTTATCCAGGACTAAATGAAGAGAGAAGTGTGTGTGTGTGTGTGTGTGTGTGTGTGTGTGTGTGTGTGTGTGTGTGTGTGTGTGTGTGTGTGTCTAAGATATAAGACTCAGTAAGGTTTGCTGTTAGCATTCCAGACCACTTTAAAAGGTACTTTTTATGAATCCCAAAATGCATTTTTTGAGGATCTTGTAACTGAGCTTGCGGTGTCTGTGAAAGTGAGTGCAGAAAAACGGCAATGATGTTAAAACCAATGCTAAAGTATATGAATATAAATGGCATAAATACATATACATTTATGCATTTGATAGACACTTAGCTATATATTCCCTGAATTCGAACCCATGACCTTTGCGGTGCTAACGCAATTATTAACTTACAATTATTACGTTTATTGATATGATTGTGTTGCATTGTGACATACAGTACATCTGGTTATGTCGTCATACGCGAGGCGTCTGGAAGCTCTGTGAAGTTTTGAGATAAATGGGCATCATGGGCACTGACACCGTCTGCTTTTTACCTTATGTGCCGCCCCTCCGTGGATGATGGACTTGATGAAGATGCCCAGATCTTCTCCGGTCTCGCGGGACTTGTTTCCCTTTAGACTGACCCCCAGACCAGCCGAGCCGGAGTCGTTCAGAGGAACTTCAAACATCAACTGTTCCCGGCCATCCTCGGAGAGCAGCGGACTAGACGGCTCTCCTTTCTGGAAATAACACAAACACATTTATGTTGCCTGCTTTCCTCTGGTTTGGTAACCAACATGTAAAGGTGTACGAAATGACCGAAATCTTAAGTTGTGTTACAAAAATTTGATTGCTTACAAATGAAATGTGCTACATCTAATGCGACCAATAAACCTGAATGCAAAAAAGTAAATAAAATTTTCATGAATGAGAAAGCGTGAGAATTATACATCAAAGTAAAAATACGGACAAATGGGATGATGACGAGATAATGATTGATGAATGAACACATGTCGGATCTTAAGGCTGGAAAACACATTGGGGGTCAATTGAACGTGGATCCGTTTGAAGATGAAAGCAAGATTATGAGCGTGAAAGAAAACAATATGCTTCTATCATTTAGGAAGTAGGACGGACATGAGACGACATCATTTAAGACAAAAAACTCATTATTGATCCCATATGTCTCTAGATACTCCGATCATCTTCTCACCATCTGAGGGCCCTGCTAAACCATCCAATCGCTGGTCATGGTCTTATAAAGTAACCAAAATAGCCTGTTTAGAAAATTAGAAAATTAATTAGTTAAGGTGGTTGTGGACGGGGGCGCGCATCAAAGGGGCGGGGCGTACGCGTCATGATGAAAATGAAAATATTTTTATTTAAAACACTTAAATAAAACTTAATTTTGAAGAAACTATGACAGAAAATGAACACATATTAGATTATTAATGAATTAAATGTTTTTTACAGATACCTCTAACGGGAATAGCTGCGTGATTAAGTGAAACTAAAGGGTTAATAAACACAAACTGAAGCAGATTTGTAGAACGTCTGGCGAAGGATAATAGATAGCGCGAATATTGATTATTTCCCCACTATTAATTACAAGGAGTGTAACTACTGTAGCATGTAAATAATGCACATAAATAATGTAAGAAAGAGTGTTCATATCCAATCAACAGGCACATGCAACCTAGCTAGCAGGTTGCTTAAACGACAAAAATCACCAGCTAACTTACTTTAAATTTGCAAAAACTATGGACTAATACAATAACAGGCTTAAATAAACCCAAAACATAAGTCCACTTACAGTTTTCACGTGCGTTTTATCAACTGGCTATCCTCCAGACAGTTGACAGACCATTTCAACCGTGTGGTGCGCATGCACGCTCGCGACGTGAAGCGCGTCTGCACTATTCTCCAAGATGTTTTATCAACTGGCTACTAGTTATCCTCCAGACAGTGATGGACCACGTCTTTCTTTCATTTGGCTGTGGCACGCGTGCCTGCTCGGGATGAGAAGCGTGTCTGCGCTATATTCCGAGATGCACTTGACTGCCTTTTGTGCAGCAAATTTTTTTTTGACATAGTTAAGGCGGTAGGGTTTCCCACCTTAGGCGGGCCGCCCGAACTGCAAAGTGCTGCGGGACAACCTGGAGAGGATCAAATATGGAAAATGGTGGGCAGTTTTACCATTAAAAGTAAAAAATAAAATGCTACTAGAAATCTTCACCTCTTCTACACTGTGCTGTACTGTATATCTGTCTTACTGCTTAAGCATACATCCCTATAGAGGACTAGGGTATTTAAAGCCCACTGAAAAGCTCTTTAATCTCACCATCCGTCAAATCAAGTGCCGAGGAGAAAAACAGATTAGCTGTCAGATAGTGAAAGTTTTGATGCATGCAAAAGGAAAGGGATATAATCTCCCAGCATGGCCAGCCCGGTATAGACCTGATTTTTGAGCTTGACTAACAACCAAAAACACCCAAAACTCTGTCCCTTCACAATCTGACCCTTAAATAAAATAAAAAACACGAAAAATAAAAGGCCAATGGTGTAAAGCTTCTGGTTCTTTCCTCAGAAACCTTTTATTGAGCTCTGGATTGGACACTGCGGATGACAATGTGTCACACACGGCCCGGGGCATCCAACAAATCAGACTTTTACCGCACAATAAAGCGTCTGTCTGTGAGTGAGGTCAAACTTTGGTCCCTGTGAGAATATCGCATTAACTGATGTCTCTGCACATGAGGAGGGAGATGGGCTGCTCTGGTGGTCCCATCAACACTTGAGCGGTAGATCTCGCATGAGGACCTCCTGAAGGCAAATACACACGTTTCATACAATGTGACAGATTGTTTAAACCAAAGCATCAGAAAAAGCTGCCAAAAAAGGTTGGTGGCCCTCGATAGGCCAATCTATGAGGGAATTAAAGTACAAAGGCAACCCTAAAGAGGCACTTTTAAATGTACTTAACCTTCCGTCACAATGTCAGTGTTGCTATGCATTTGCCAAGATGATATGAGCAGTTAACCACATTTCTAGGGGGTAATATAAAAATATATTTATATGTGAAGAGTTTGGTTCCAAAACGCAATAAATCCATTTTGACTAATTTTGGTAAAAACATTTTTTCTATACCAAAAAGTGACAATATAAAAAACACTATTTTCTGTTACAAACTTTCACATAGCATCTTTAGGTTAAAAAACATAAAAAATTCAAATCCATAATTTGATTTATTATAAAAACTGATTATCTTTTCCACAAAATGCAATAAATGCATGACACATTTATTTTTTTCAAAATGGTATAAATCTGTTGAATCAAAATATAAATGTGCATTCATCTTTGTCATGCTATATTCATTTAGTTTACTAGTGGTATACACTGATTAAATAAACATTAATGGCATTAATCAAAACACTTGTCATATTAAGCACACTATCACTGATGCTGTCATTCTTGGGACGTCGTCGCTCAACTTATTTGACAGCGATCAGCTGTAAAATGTTTTGGTCCTGCTCGATTTTCGATGGCTTCGCATAATATAATGTCAAGTTTTTCGTAAGATCCCCTGGGGTAAATGTGTTAGCATGACAGAAGCTTAATGCTATCGTGTGAGAACAAGCAACAGCCGACATTTTTCCGTCTCCCAAGTGCCTCTCGCGTAAATTATTAGATGTTGATGGATTTTGTTTCTTTCCCGTCACAGAAAACTACCACAGGTTTATCAATACCATCTAAGTATTATTTTGTTTTTGTTTGTTTGTTGAACACAAAGTACAATTTTGTGTATTCAACACATCGCCATTGTTGTTTACAATGCGTGGAATGGTGCGTTGTGATTGGTTAAGCAGATTTATTGCATTCTGCAAAAAAGGAGGAGTGGCGTTTATTGCGTTTTAGGAAAAAGGGAGAAAAGATGACAGAATAACATGGCGGATATTGTATTTTGCATAAAATTAAGAATTTCTATTAAATACTGACATGATACAATACTGATTTTGGCGGTAACTAATTTTTTCTTAAATGGCATTTACCGCGTTTCGGAACCAAACTTGTCCTATTTCCAGGTTTAAAAATCCTTAGTATGAAAATTTAGAAAAGTAATTAAACATCTTTACATCTAATCTTATCTTTTTATCTATTGCAGTATGAGCAATAGTAATAGTGATGCCTGCTTTAAACAGCAACCCTAAATCACACTCACAGCATATGTTTCGGAAAGAAGCAACCGTGACCCAAATAAAAATAATAAAATAGGTCATGACATAGTAAAACACATCCTGTGTGTGAGAATAGAGAATTATTATTAAGTCAAGGACTCAAGGACATCTAAAGACCTTACAAGCTCACTGATCACACCCCTCATCCTGTGTGCAATGTGCTGTGTGACCCCTTCATCCGGACTGAAAGGTGGGGTATGTGAGCGTTAAAATCCGCAGTATTAGCTTATGAACAGACTTATAAAACTCTTATAATTTATGGTATTTTTTAATATTTTTTTAATATTTATGTTTTAAGTGTGCTAAAAACATGTATGCACAATTTGTTCAAATTATTAAAATGCAATATTTTATTTACTAATAGGATTGGGCAATTGTGAGAGAAAAATGTGATGTGTACTAAACAATATGATATGCGACGCATTATGTTTCTTTAAAATTGTAAAACCAATTTAAAATTACAATATATTTAAAAACCAAACACTTCTTTCACATTCTTTTTTGAGAAAAGAAAATGTGACACTGTTTTTTGCTCAGCTATTAGCATCAACCTTAAACCTTCATTATGCATACATTTTTAAGTATTAAAATCATTCAGGTATCGTAGATCATCACATTTGCAATATTTTGTTAGTTACTATCTTGCAGCCTAACCGTGGGTTCACACCAGGCGCCTTTGAGATGTCAAAATCACGTTTACCATGCCTAGTTTGCCGCTTGAATAGTTTGAGTTTACTCGCTTCATTCGTGCGTAAAAGCAGCACGTGAAATTCTAGTCATCGAGACATTTATGGGGAAATTCGTGTCATGGGAGGCTTCTGCCACTCCGCTCGCGTCCTGTAATCACGTTACTACAAGAGCAAACTCCTGATTGTTTAACGCGGTGCGTTTTTCCCCCAAAGTTACATTTTTTCAACTTGCGCGTTTGCCACAGCAACGCTCAACTCACTCAATTTGCGCCATTCGTGCAAAGTAGATGCGCAAATGAGGTGGAATCGCATCTACCGTGCTGCGCTTAACTCCTCATTCGTGCCGTGAGACCTCCAGACCCAGATCAACGCGTCTTAACATTGACATCACTCGCGCTTGACGCCTTTACCGCGGCTGGTCTGAACGCAGCATAATGCTGCCGCTGCGTACACATCAGAAGCTAATTTAACTGTTTGTGTGAGTCGATTGATTACACACAAAGTCATTGCAAAGACGCAAATAAATGCAAATTTGCACAGGACGGTGCAAATGAAGCAAATTGGGATGCAAACAAGCGCTATTCGCCTCAAACGCATATTCCATGCAAGTTGAAAATATTCAACTATTGCATGATGCGAAGTTAAATACCGCAAGTAATTTAAAGCGAGGAACACGATGCTTCGCTTTTGGTGCGTATGCAGCATTACTTTCTAATAGCCATTTTTGCTGCGACTATGAATCAACATTATAAGCAAGCGTATTACTTATGTAACGTAGAAGATGGTGCTAAGTAAAGCCCAAGAAGGCTGCCTCCCCGGGTTGAAAAACCCCCTAGGTGAAAAAAACCCCGGGCTTTTTAGCCAGGGAAATAAAAAAAGTCCTAGGAGGAAAAAACCCTTGAGATATATATATATATTAAGCGGAGATAAAGCGGGTTCTGTCGGTGATCGTTGGTCAGGCATCAGCTGGGCATCACGTTGAAGGACGACCAGTAGATCAGAGGTGTGCCGACTTTCACATTTACCGGAACCAACTACTGCATGGTTGTGAAATAGTTTGCAAATAACAAAAGTAAACTATGTAGTAAATTCCCAACGTTAGTGTGCTAAAGGCAATAAGTAAACTTTTGAAGAAAAAAACTTTTGTCCAACATGAATCATCTACCCATCATAAACCATTCTGGACCATCTAAAACAATCCATAGCCAGCTCAAAACTGGCTGGAGCAGGATTTTCCAGTCAGACATTTTGTCATGCCCTTTGTGTACATGCAGGATATCTAGTCTCCAACACATCAGCACCATAACTGAATCCCAAAGGGTTCAAGTCAGAAAAACAAGACCTTAATTCTGTCAACAACCAAGTTACTTTTGACCACGTCCACATGGACACAGTCGCAAACAGGATGGAAATTTCCCGTCTAAAGATCTGTTGCACTTTATTTTTGCAAATGGTTGATCATTAGCCAAATCTGCATTTGGGAATTACCGTAAAACTTCAAATAATAGCCCGGGCTTTTATTTTCCCAAACCTATCATCACACCAGGCGTCTAATAGAGACAGGCGTCTATAAGAGACAGGCTTTTAATTTAATTGTTCCAGCATGACAAGCAGGAGGTTACCACATATATTACGTTTTATTTTTAATTTGAATGTGTTTAACAAATTAGTTCGCGTAATAACAACAGTCTTAAATTATTGGCAGTATAAATAAAGCAAACAAGGATATGTTTTTTTTATTGGTTGTTGCGTGAAATCTTACCCAGATACAACAGTGCTATTTTCTGATTGGCTGTTGTGTAGCCTCTTTCTTTTTTTGTATTGGCTCGCTCGACTAGAACTCTAGGGAAGACGGGCTTGATAGAGAGAGAGAGAGCAGTGCGGCCAGATACATTTTAGGCGCTGCAGCATATTAAATATGATAAATAGTGTTTCCGCGTGAGAAATACAATGTGTGGCGGGAGTGCATGCATGACAAAAGACTGAAAGCCCGTCTATTATCAGCGGCCCCAAAACACTACCGGCCCACCGAGAAAAGTACTGACTCCCTCGATTGCCACTTCGCTACTGTCATCATCACCTCAATTCTGGCGACGAAGCTTGTTATGTTGTCATAGTGATGAGTAAAGCAACGACTGCGTCTGTCACGTGACATCTACCGGTAAGCAAAAAAACTTTAGCGTGTTCAATCTGCACCATAGAACTGTCTTAAACAGACTATCTGACGGGTTTTAGAAGATTAAATACAACCCGAAACTAAAAAACAGACCAGGCCTTTATTTGAGACAGGCGTTTATTTACCCAAACCTGTCGTCACACCAGGCGTCTAAAAGAGACAGGCGTCTATTTGGGACTCGGCTATTATTTGAAGTTTTACGGTAAGTAGGGATGCACCGATCCGATATTCTGGATCGGTATCGGGGCCGATCCGGCATTTTTTGCTGGATCGGATATCGGACTAACAGGACCGATCCAATTCCGATACTGCGCATTACCCATGGTTGTCACTGACAAGCGATTAAAACGTCAAAGTATTATAAAAGCACTATAAACGTTTTTATGCACTATAATCAAAGTCATCTTACACTCAATAGCTTCATGTGAAGGAACAAACGCACATTTAAAAATATTCATGTTCACAGAAACACTGTAACTTAGCCTACTTGCAAACTGAGTTACTGATGAGAAGCGGACGGATAAAAACGCGTCATTCAACACAGGCGCACGCACAATAACACACACAATAACTGTAACGTTAGGCTTTATTAAAGATCTGATTTCATAAAGTTTCAGTAAGCTGTTGGATGGATGCAATTCACTATGTGCTGAGGATTCACAGGTGAAGCGGACGGATGAGACGCGTCATTCAACACACAAACCCTCAATAACTGTCGGCTGTTTTAAAGATCTGATTTTATAAAGTCTCAGTAAGTTGTTGGATGGATGCATTCAGTATGTGCTGAGCACACGATGCATCAAATCTTTTTGTGTTTTAATAGTTATGAACTTAGCTTTCCATTGCGGAGCGAGGATTCCCATGCGAGTGTGAGGACGCTTCTAGAGCATCAATGCTGCACAGTATTGCGCAGAATGCGCACTCAATATGATTTAGGCGCATCAATTCTGCACCCGAAATGTGCATAAAAGGTCCGGTTAAGTGCATAATTCCCAAAATAACCATCTGCACACTAAAGCTTTTTAACTGTGACATTTTGCGCAATTAAGGAAAATATATTTAGCATACTTATTTGATCAAACGTGCCTATTTTATTTTCTCCTAAACACTGCCATGGTTAATAATTACTAATGTTCTTGTAACTTGTAAATCATTTTAAATTATTGGTTTTTAATTTAAAAGTATAATTATATATAATATAATTATATTATGCTAGATTTAGACATTTATATAGTGTGTGTGTGTGTGTGTGTGTGTGTGTGTGTGTGTGTGTGTGTGTGTGTGTGCGTGTGTGTGCGTGTGTGTGCCTGTGTGTGTGTCTGTGTGTAATTTAAATTGCTCAAGAAAAATACAGTAGTATCGGATCGGCAGGTATCGGAATCGGCCGATACTCAGAATTCGGGTATCGGAATCGGATCGGAGATGGAAAAAGTGGTATCGGTGCATCCCTAGAATTAAGTCAGTAGCTTTTATTTTTTCTGACAGTGGGTGGGTAAGGATGTAATCCAATATGAAAGTAGGTATTTATAGAGGTTATTTTAGTTTTGGATGCGTTCATGGTAAAAAAATAAAAAATACGCACACACACAAGCCCGCCCTCGAAAGAGGCAGATGGTGAGACCCGTCATTATATCTTTTCATACTCTTCTATCCGCCAGAAATAAAAATATTTCTCCTGAGTGTGTCATTTTTCTTTTTGCCTGCCATCGCATTTCTGCTGAAATGTACCCAGCTAAGCAGTGGCAGAGCTAACCTACTTTGAATCTGAATAGAGAGGAAAAATGGATGAGTTTTTTCTCGATGAATAGATGCTGTGGAGGAGCTCTTTATTGCTTCTTTTTGTGCCCAACGAGAATTAATGAGCCAATAACAGTCTCTGTCAATGACATACAGATGCTCATTTTGAAAAGATCTGGGAAAAGCAAAGATTTTACAAAAGTACAATGAAGCTTAATCCATGAATAAACCACAAATTCAAAATTATTTTTATATTTAATTATTAATATAGACAAAATAATTGTGTAACACCTTACAATAACGTTTCAAAGGCTAAAATTACTAAATGCATGAATTAACAAACTAACAATAAACAATATATTTTTGTAGCCTTTATTGATTTTCTTATGTTATATTCATTGTTCATTTATGTTCGTCAGTGTCCATTAAAAGGGCACTCCACTTTTTGGAAAATATGCTAATTTTCAGCTCCCCTAGATTAAAACATTTATTTTTAAAGTTTTGGAATCCATTCGGCCAATTTCCGGGTCTGGCGCTACAACTTTTAGCATAGCTTAGCATAATCCATTGAATCTGATTAGACCATTAGCATCGCGCTAAAAAATAACCAAAGAGTTTCGATATTTTTCCTATTTAAAACTAGACTCTTCTGTAGTTACAGCATGTACTAAGACCGACGGAAAATTAAAAGTTGCGATTTTCTAGGCAGATATGGCTATGAACTATACGTTCATTTTGGCGTTAGCATCGCGCTAAAAAATAACCAAAGAGTTTCGATATTTTTTCTATTTAAAACTAGACTCTTCTGTAGTTACATCATGTACTAAGACCGACGGAAAATTAAAAGTTGTGATTTTCTAGGCAGATATGGCTATGAACTATACGTTCATTTTGGCGTTAGCATCGCGCTAAAAAATAACCAAAGAGTTTCGATATTTTCTATTTAAAACTAGACTCTTCTGTAGTTACATCATGTACTAAGACCGACGGAAAATTAAAAGTTGCGATTTTCTAGGCAGATATGGCTATGAACTATACGTTCATTCTGGCGTAATAATCAAGGACTTTTTTGCCGTACCATGGCGCAATGATATTACGCAGCGCCCAAAAATAGTCCTCTGCTATTGAAAGTTACCAAGGGGACTATTTTCGGGCGCTCCGTAATATCATTGCTGCCATGTTTCGGCAGCAAAGTCCTTGATTATTATGCCAGTTTCTAGCCATAGACAATGTGTGTTATGTGAGCTTTAAAGTTGTTAACTAATGTTGCCATACTGTCGCCCTATTAATTGTTATTTAAATTAACCAGCATTTCCAGTGTGGTTTGCACAGCAGACTACCACTTTCTGTTTCAATATTAAACCCCACAGTATACCACAATATGAATAATTAAGCAAAATCTCTACCATTTCCGTGGTAATACAGCCCAGGTCAAATATATAAACATATTCCGTCTTTGACCAGACTGTAGGAGCTGCTTATTTGTGACCTGTCTCAAGCCAAAGCCTTTGATGAGCGGACACTGTATTGTAAATGAACTGAGGATAGACAGAGACACAATGGAGGGATGTGCTCTCCCGTCCTGTGATGAGAGATATATGGGGTGTCACAACTGCAGTTTTACTTATTGATGGGTATCTACAGGGGGGTTGATTTTTAGAGGAAGAACAGAGATGCTTTGAAAGGGGGTCAACGATCATGCGCCCCCATGCTAACATCTGGAAGAGGGGATGACCGGTAGTGACCCGAGGCTTCCTGTCAAACCGCTGGGTCGTGTGCGCGACTTCCTGTCATGTGCTGAATCGACAAAACTCAACCAGAGGTGGAGATTGGCAGTGTTTATGAGGTCATTTGGGCGATAAAAGGGGTTAAAAGTGTTTAGGAAAACTGAAAAGTTACTCTGGTTTGCTTGCAGGTCCAATCAAAAAAATCTCTATGATATTCAGGTCTCTACACATATAGCAGACGACTCTGGGCTAGATCCACGCCGAAGTTAGCAGCTCCAGTGCGGATTCAGCCCGTAGATAAATCTCAAGTAAATGTTTTTTTTTCACATTTATTATCCAGCAGGACAAAACAGACATTCAGTTCCGATAAAAAAACAGCAATTTGAGATTTTATTTCTGTAGCATAAATAGTGCTGGATGGGTTGATGGGCCAATGTTTAGCACTATAATGTCTGAACTGTATTGTCAGAAATCTTACCATTTCTCTGGGCAAGGACTCCTCTTGTCTTCCAACTATCAGAGACACGGTTTCTCCCAGTTTGGTGCTCCTTAACATAGCAACCAATTCTTCCTGTGTGCGTCCAGTTACATCCACTCCGTTCACCTAGAGACAGCAAAGGAAAGCTGTTTCCTTACCCCAAAAACACGAATTTCGATTTTACACTTTGCCGACCAAAGGACACAGGATTTAGATTGAAAACTGTGAGTATTCATTCCATCGCACGGCTTAGTCCGAAGCATGACGGTGTAAGACTATGACCAATTAGCCCAATTATGCCTTCAGAGACAATATCTTCAAATTGTATTTTCAACAAAAGCAAAAGCATAAGGCATTACTTTCAGAAAACCTTAAAGGAATATTCCACTTTCATAGAAAAAAGAAAATTCATAAAAAACATCCCAATAATTTAACCCCATGTCATCCAAGATGTTTACTGTATGTCTTTCTTTGTTCAGTTGAGAAGATTTTTTTTTTAGGAAAACATTCCAGAATTTTTCTCCATATTCCTCAACAGTTTACAGTTTCAATGCAATTTAAAATTGCAGTTTTAACGCAGCTTCAAATGGCTCTAAACGATCCCAACCGAGGCATAAGGGTCTTAATCTAGCTAAACGATTGTCAATTTCGCACAAAAAAAATACATTTTTTAAGTGACAACTTCTTGTCTTGCAGTAGCACATATCACCTCTATTTTTCACATTTTTAATAAAAAAGAAAAAGCAGTGCAATGTATCGCAACGCGGAGCGTAACGTATCGTGATACATTGTATCATGACCCATGTATTGTGATACGTATCGTATCGTGAGGCGCTTGCCAATACCCAGCTTGCCAATACCCAGCTTTGTCTTGTTTATATATCTGTCTATAGTCCCTTTCACACATACAGTCTTTACTGGTAATTTACTGGTAAATTGCAGTTAACATGTCATGTGTGAACAGAACCTTTCCGGTAAATCAGTGCTCCCAATTTACCAGTAAGACAGGTTGTAAGATTAACGGTAATTTACCGGTAAGCGCTGTGTGTGAACGAAAAATATAGCATTACCGGCATTTAGATGACGTCAGACCGCGCTGACAGATCGGGCGGGCCAATCAGAAAGTTTTTTATACAGGTGACGGGGTTTCCCCCAGACTGTTTACGGACGTTTCCACACACATGTTGCTTAAAAGTCGAGCACACCTGAAGTTAACATCCACATTTCTTCACCAAAGTTGTTTAAAACAGCTTACCATCTAATTGCCAAATTGCCGACGTCCTTAGCACACCATCTGTGAAGCCTAATGTGCAAACGCGCAGGTTCCGTTTGACGCCGCCTAACGCAATGTTGTTTGGTCACGAGCAACTTCGCGACCGTTTGCCACAGATGTGAAAACAACAAAATACGGACCGTGGATATTAAGTCATAACCCGCCGTTTACAAATACGACACGGACGGAGCTCGCCGGCCGCGCGCCACAGGTAACTTCCGCTTTCTCTCCGAGTTTACCGGTATTTTGATACTGATGTGTGAATGATGTCTTACTGGTAAAAAGACGGAACGTCACTGCATGTGTGAACAGCACATTTTTGTATTTACTGGTAAATTCATTCTGGTAAATTCATGGTAATTAACCAGAATTACTGTGTGAAAGAGGCTTATAATAGACAGGTGTCTACACTTTGCATCCCTCATCTAACCACAGTTCAATTATACATGGATACAAATGTCTAAATATGTGAAAAAAGCAGCACAATTATGACAAAAAACAAAACATTTTTATATGTGACCCTGTAAAAAACATACTAAAGTCTCAAAATCAAATTCTGAGATCATGAAAATCAAAGTCTGATTTTAGCCATTCATTTCATTAATATTTCAATCTTTGACGTGACCTTATTCAATCAATATTAAAGATATGAACAAAAACCAATTTTGACACAAATTTTGATAGGACAGGCACCTTTATTTTGTTGGCAGCCAGCAATCATTAGTGATTATATAGACTATTTAAAACAACAGCAAGAATTACGCTACCGTTAGCGTTTTTATATCGTAAGTGCTGAGGGGTTAGTTGTAACACAGCGTTACAATTAACCCCGCTGGGTGAAAATATTTTCAAGCCCACCAAAAAAGTTGCTAAGAGCTGCAGACATTTCAAAACGATGCTATGTTTTAGTCAACAAGACACTGTTGAAGATGACATAACATAACATTGGTTTTGATGAAAAAATTTACTTACATGCCACCAAAACCCTCGTTCATTAATAACTCTTTGAAAAAAAGCATTTTACATTTCCATACATTTTGTGGGAGATCGTCTTTTGGCAGTGTGAAAAAAATACTGGAAAAACAAATCGTTCAACCCTGTGCAACAATGTAAACGGTCTGTGTTACAATTAACCCCGCATTAGTTTGTGCCCTGCGCACCACTAGTTTTGCATGTCATGTGTGAACTTTTGATGTGATTGCATAATACATAAGGTATTATGTACCTTATGGCTAGTTTAAGATGAGAATTTGTGGTTTGAAAGTGCTTTTTTTTGCATTTTGCTAGATAAGACCCTTATGCCTCAGTTAGGATCATTTAGAGCCATTTGAAGCTGTGTTGTAACTGTAAACTGGTGAAGTCCACTATATGAAGAAAAATCCTGGAATGCTTTCCTAAAAAAATCTTAATTTCTTCTCAACTGAACAAAGAAAGACATCTTTGATGACTTGGGGGTGAGTAAATTATAAGGTATTTTTATGAAAGTAGAGTACTCCTCCAATTTAACATACTATAAGCTCTGACCTTGCATGTCCCTGTTAGAGCTCTGCACCGTTGCAGTAAATATGTCATACCTCCAGGATACGGTCTCCTGATTTGAGTCTGCCGTCTTTAATGGCTGCTCCGCGGGGTAAAATGCTCTTGACCAGAATGGGTCCCGGACCATGAAGAGACGAGTCTCTGGTTACCACGGTGAAACCCAGGCCCTCTGTACCTGCAGACAGATGGACAGCAAAAACATTAAGTGTGCGTTTAATACGAACCTGTGAACCAGAACCCCACCGCAAATGGAATTCTTGCGCGTTTCAGAAGTTTTTATGGTAACCTGCTAAACTTCACTGGCTTTACTCTGTTGCTGTATGCTTTAGCATCTAATCTGGTATGTTTGCATCTCAACAACAGCATAGGTGCTTTAGATAGATTTTTAGAGACAAAGACACCAAAAGATATGTTTTTTTAACAAGCAGACAATTTCAAGTGACGACAAGGCCAACGAAGAACGCTGATGATGCGTTAAAGTTGAGCGGTTCAAACTAATGCAAATGCACAGCAGTGCAACGCACCGTCTAATGCAGTGGTCGAGTATGAATGCATGCTAGCACCAACAGTACTGACAGTATGGCCATTCAGGTCATATGACACAAAAGCTTTGATCACATCATTAAAAAAAATCTGGGCAATAAAATATCCTACACTTACTATACGGGCAACTTTGGGACCTGTTAACAATTACGAGCCTAATCAGGTTCTGTATTCTGACTGGCGCTCAGTTAAAGCTCTGGATTTCAGTGAAGACGTCTGAACAGGCCTGCACACTGATAAATGCATTCTCACAGAGATTAGACAGCCCTGCACTTTAATTTCACACGCGAACACGTCTACAGGAAGAGAGAGGGGATACAGTGCAAGAGACGAAGAGAGATGGAGTGAAAGCAAATTAATATAAAACAACGACAGAGGACGTGGCTGGATATCATTGATTACAGAAAATTGAAATATGTGACACCCTGCCTCTAAAAATGCAGATCAAGTCAGTTGTTTTGTGATTTGTAAAGAACATTTGTGAAAATATAACCTTGATATATTTCATACTGACTGAGTAAGGTCATGCCAAAGATTGAAATCAATGTGAAATTAAACTTTGATGCTCCATATCTCATTATTAAATTTGAGTATAGTCAGTTTTTACGTGTAAAGGAACGTACGTGCACGGCCGAACACACAGCCCTGAAAAGTAGTTTTATGTATACAAGCATGCGCACTACGACAAAATGCAACGCATCTCCTAGGCTACATACTATATTCTTCTGCAGGTAGGGGTGTGATGGATCACAAAACTCACGGTTTGGATCACATTACGCTTTTTGAGGCACAGATCAGATCACTTTTCGGATCAGCAAAAAAATGGTGGGAAATCAAATAAAAACAAATAAAGAAATTACAAACATTTATAAAAAATAACAAAGTTGCACATTAAGTAAGGTCTAGAGCTTCAGAAGTGATTTTCTCTTTGTCTTGGGTTGTTTGATTAACATTAATGACACAGTAGGTTAATTGAGGTTACTGTCTCTTTAAGATAAGCACGGACTGGTTTCTGTCTAATCTATTAAGACATAAAAAATGTTTTTATTAGAAAAAGAATACTGTGGAGATCATTTTGTTTGTATGTCCCCTGTCAAGAACAGAAAGATTTTATGTTCGATTGCTTTTGGAAATGCATCTCTCCGTGTATAAACTTTTAAGTGCACTTAAACGCACGCACGTGCGCGCATACACACATGGAGGGCGAATTTCAAACAGCGCACCATAAACAGTCGCTCCACATAAAAACTTTGTTTTTCAGTGCTCTATTCACCAAATGTATTTTAATCGACTACAAAATCTGGCAGTGCACATACTCGCTTGTACTCTTTTGTTGACAACAATTGCGACACGCGCACTGTACCCTGAACCTTGCGAATGCGTAAAATTGGACAATACTTTGGCCTTTAGGTTTGAACTAATCAAATTAGAAAGAACTAAATATTACTTTAATGTCTATATCAGAGTCGTATAATAATAGAGTTACGACACTCACATAGACGTCCGTTGTAAGAATGGAATGCAGAAGTAACAGCGTGTCATGGAGTGACGCATAGTTACAAATGCAGCACTGAAGCCCATTCATTTCAATGGCACCTGCTGGTAAATCGATGAAATTACCGTTTCTCTTTACATTTTCATAAATTTTATGAATATAGTCAACAGTGATATTTTATGAACTCTGCTGTAGGCAATGATTATCCTTAATAATAACTAGTAACATTTTTATATTTTAATGAGTTGTGTATAATGTGTGAATAATATAGATTTAATGGTTTAATATTTTATTACTGGTGGCCATCTACTTTATACTTATCTTTTTTACTTTATACTTATCTTTTTTTATATATTACGAGTAACACTAGGGGGCAACAGCGAGAAGCTAAATGCCTTACAAGAAGGTCACACTGCTTCACAATGCTGCTATGTGTTTCATTGTGTTTGGTAAGTAATACGAGTGATGTATCCTCGAAAATCATGTATAATTATATTAACATTTAATGTGTACTATACAATTAATATGAATTTAGTGTGTTTCTGTTATGCTTCACTGTTACAAATAACCGCGTTGGCGATCTTTTTTTGTGATTTTAATATAGTAAAAGTGTAGGAATTATGTTTTTAGCAGATTGATAGCCATTTATATAGCCATTTTTTGCTACAAAAATAAAAGATAAACTGTGTTGCTGTAGTTGGTATAGATACCACAGTTATCTTTGGGTCACCATTAACTGTTTATCTTTATTAACTGATTTACTAGAAATACAAACGTTCAGATCAATTATTGAAATATTATGTAATAAGTATTTTTGCCTTAGGATTATTTTGAGTAAGTTAGGCATGTTATTAACGGTTTCGTAGGATTTTTCCAGAAAAAAATACACAGATAGAATTAAGAAAAGCAAGTGCTTTAAGATTCATGCCAAGACAGCAGATCTCTTGAATCTTGTGATTATTGAAGCCAAGTATTGGTCTCTGTCTCTCTCTCTCTCTCTCTCTACCTGACTGAAAGCTGTCATAAAGTACATGGGCCAATCCAGCGCACTAAAGATTGCAAGCGATGAAATTTCATCTCCCAGAAGAACATGTGACATTAAACTTTTAAACAATAGCAGCTGTCAATCACAGACAGAGATAGAGAGGATATGAAATAAGAATAGGAATAAAGTTGATATTCAGCAGTTTTAACAAAGGTTAAATCATATTGTCTACGAATGCACATACTGGACAGAGTTTAACCCTTCGTGCTTAAAGCAAACATAATACAACCTACATACAGCCCTGTTTAACTTTACAAAAAGGATATTAGGGTGGGAACTAATTTGATTTGGCAAAGTTGACGTTTATTTTACTTCCCTAGTATGTTAATAGTGTGTTCTGCTTTTACACTGTAAACATAAACTTACCTTTCCTCAAATCGACCCTCATTTTCTTCTCAGGCTTTTTGTTTATCATATCAACCAGCGTGGCGAGGGCCGGCGTCTTGGGAGCAGGGCTCTCGCTGCGATCTTTCATGGTCGGTGATGCGCTGACGGGAGGAGAGGGCGTGTCTTTGCGCATGTCCAGGTTGACTGGCTTGTGTCTTGCGAGTGGAAGCTCCTCCTCTTTAAGGGACGGGGTCTGTGAAACAGGGGGCTCCGGAGATGGCGTGGTAGCAGTGCTGGAACCCATTTTGCGGATCAAGAAGGGACTTTTGACTTTAGGGAGGACAGGGTCAGGATCGGTGCTGTTGAAAAGCTGCCCGATTAAGCTTTTTTCATAGCGAACCTTGTTGGCAACAGGAAGCACCTCCAAACGCACTGGGGGAGAAAACATCGCTTGGCGAAACACCTCCTGAGATCTGCAAAGTCAAGAGCAAAACTATGTTATAATACTCTTGGGTTATTCTTACATTGCATGAGGAGAAAGAAACGCATTCATTGACTTATAAGAGTACTAGAAGCGATGCAGTGGGAATCACTTCAAAAGATTTTTTAAACAGATTACAATAAGAGCTCCCTGAAATATGCAATGTCACTGAAGTCTAGCATGATAAAAGCCAATTGAGGTTGTGCATTGTAGTGGTTTACCAAGGATAAATCTCTTGAATGATAAATATAACCAATTTGATTAAAAAATCTTTATAAAATAAGAACAGCTGAGTCCACACTACAACCGTAACAATAAAGATATGAAGAACGTTATCGTTGGGGTCAGTTTCATGATTTTTCAGTTTCGTGAATGATAAAACCAGATATAATTTTCAGTGTCGTAGGTTTCAGTGTCCGAATCAAAGACGTTAGCAGTCTCATTGAAAACGTAAAGCAACAGCAGGTCATCTACATTCATTTTTGTGACTTTAATGCTGTGTACAAACCAAAAGCATATTATTCGCACAGCTAGATTACATACCAAATCAATGCAATGACACAAATAGACACAAATTCACATGCGGCGATGTGAATGATGTGATCTGGGCAGCGCGATTGCCACGAACGTGTCCCCTAAAACACGTTTTGTGTGCAAATATTAAAAATTAAACTCGAGCGGAAAATTCGCATGATGAAAAGTTACATTTCACGAGTAATCTAGAGCAGAGTAGCCTGGGTTTCCCCATGCTGCCTTGTGCGCAAATTTATTCACGCTGCAAGTCTAGCATGGAAACCATGGACCAATTTTTTCCCTGAAATAGGGAACCAATCACAGAACGGGGAGGGGGCAGCAAGATGATGATGCCGTCAATGCGACACAGCGAAGCAGTTTTGTTTATCCAACACGGAAGCAGACGCGAAGTTACTTTTTGAAGCAGCCTTAGTAGTTTTGAACGCAAGTTTATAAAAAAAATTCAATTTTTGGCGTTAAACAATTTCATATCCAAGAAGGATGTTTGGATATGGCAAGACATGATAGCCACTAGGGCTATCACAATGATTAAATAATCGTCTCATCACAATTGTTTGACCTCATCGTGATGATTTCAGATCACCGCAATGATTGCACATCTCTTTAAAAAACACAAGGGGGAGCTGCAGCACCTGTATAAACAAGACAATATTACACTACACTACACTACTAATAAAGTTACAGTTACCGCTATAGTTTTTGTCATCGTATGAAGGTCCCTTAAAGCATGTGTTTTTTATGTTGCTTCCATAAAATAAAGGCAACAGCAATTTAATAAACGACACTAATATAAAAAATCATAATAATCTTCAGATTATTTTTGCATTTTTTAAGAAAGCGAAAACGTTTGGAGTTAACTACAGGACACCGCAGGAGAAAAATGTCTGACATCATTACAGTTTTTATTTCCCCAACTCAAGGAATTTCTCAAAATTATCCATTTCATTTAATCCCCGTCTTTTTGAAAGTTAGAAGGGCTTCCTCTTTTGTTGTAAAGTTATTGCAGTAAAACTCTCAAAGAAAAGAGAAAACAACACAAAAGGCGGATGTTAAAAGCAAGAATGAAGTGGAGAGCGAGATGATTAGTAATCCATATGACAACAATAAAAGCGTGAGGGATGGACGAGTCAAACACTCACTGAGCAAAGGACTTGTCTATTAACTCGATGTCATTGATCTGAACAATGCACTCGTCCTCTTGAAAGATGCCCTCTCGCGCAGAGCGGCTGTTTTCCTCCACCGATCGGATATGAAGACCCAGAGTCCTAATGACACAAACAGAAAGATGAATGAAATGTTCATGAATTCAAACACATTTTTTTAAAGGGCACCTATTATGCCCATTTTTACAAGATGTAACATTTTGGGTGTGCCCAAATGTGTCTGTAAATACCCCACGGATCATTTGTTATAGCATGTCCAAAATGCACCTATTTGGGTGGGAGCAAAAATGCGCTGTTTTCGTGTCTGTACCTTTAAATGCAAATGAGCTACAGCTTCTCACTCCCTTACCAAAAGCTTTCAGGTTAAATGGATCTGATTCCAGTATTGGACAATAGTATCTCACTATTAAGATATGTAGACACCGTACAACTTGCTGAGGGTGGAAACTATAGTAATGCAGGACTGTCAGTCAGTGACTGTGGGTGGGGCTTTATCAGTGTGATGTCACATTAACAAGAAAATCAAAACGGCATGTCTAATAAAACAACTTTGGTTTAAAAGGTATTCAAAAAAAAGATTGTGTGGATTTATTTTTTAGCGTGGTTGTGTTCACATACGGCCAACCCACATTAGTAACACTTTACAAAAAGGTTCATTAGTTAACATTAGTTAATGTATTAACTAATATAAACAACCCATGAGCAATACATTTGTTACAGTCTTTATTAATCTTTGTTAATGTTAGTTAGTAGAAATAAAGCTTTTAATTGTTTGTTCATGTTAGTTCACAGTGCATTAACTAACGTTAACAAGATTTTAAAAAAGTATTAGTAGTTGTTGAATTTAACATTAACGAAGATTAATAAATGCTGTGTAAGTGCAGTTCATTATTAGTTCATGTTAACTAATATAGTTAACTAATGTTAACTAATGAACCTTATTGTAATGTGTTGCCCATACATTTATGTTCAAACACCTTGTAAAAGTAGATTTTGCATAACAGATTCCCTTTAAATGTATGTAGTTTTATGAGAAACTTTAATAGTCCTCTGTCAATAAAACTAGACCAATCAGCCATAAAATAAAATATAAATACATCTGTCATATGGTTTGTGTTAAAAAGATAACACTGCAGCTTTAGAAAAGCAATAAATACATCTGATCAGAGCCAAAACTTATGGTAAGTAGATGTTTTATCCTTATCAGCTTTTTGTTTGAAGATCAAAACCCAAACCAATAAATTATTAAATTGAAAACAATAAATAAATAGCAATAACTGAATTTATTATGGCAATGTCACGTTATGTAAACAAAAAAAAATGCACATCTTCAGACTAGAAAAAAAGATGTTTAGGTCTTCCACTATTTGCTGTATAGTTCAAGACAAGCAGGGCATTATTCCTAATACTACTTAACACTTTTTGGACAAATCCCAGCTGTCTTTTCTCTTAATAAAGATCTTACATCTGTGTATAATCTGTGTTAAGACCTCTCACGCTAGCAGTGATAACTTCTATACCTACAGGGCAACTGGACTAAATACAGGATATAATTTGTTGTTACTTCCTTAAAGACTTCAAGGCTCCCATTGAGACATACACACCCCAGACCGAAAGCGGTTCACCAGGCCACTCAACAGGTCTGCCCACCTACAGAGAGAGAGTCTATTTCCATCCGGTCCACACCAGGGAGCACAGGGCTCAACAACAGGAAGTATGTCACCGTCCACCCAGGGACAACTTCCTGTCTCTAAGCATGTGTGTGTCCTTGCCCCGGAGGCCTGCACTTCTGACCTGTGCATGCAGCCTGAAAGAGCCATTCAACTCCTTACTTCCCATGTCTGCGTTTTATTATGGAGGAAATGTCCTATATGTGATCTAATAGTATGTAAATAATGAGAATATAATCAAGCATGGCACAACACACTTTAAAAATTGCTGGATAATTTTAACCGTGGTTGGGGAAAATATGGACAAACTTAGCTGTTGCGATTGACATATTCTAGGTTAATTTAACCTAGTGGTTCTCAAACTGCGGAAGATTGTGCAAGGGGGGGGCAGAATGTGCCAGGGGGCCAGTACATGCACCATACACAAGGGGGGCCACATGCCGAAAAAGTCTGAGAGCCACCATTTAACCCAACGATAGAGTTTGTCCACATTTTCCAACAATTTTAGAGTGCATGTATTTCTTCAATAATCTTCAATAATGTTTCCATTTCCAAAATCACGCCATTCGTTGCAGGGTTTCCCGCAGCACTTTGCAGTTCGGGTGGCCAGCCTAAGCTGGAAAACCTTACCGCCTTAACTAGGTTGTCCAAAAAAAAAATTGCTGCACAAAAGGCCGTCAAGTGCAGGACACGCTTCACACCGCGAGCGGCCACGCGCACCACATGGCCAAAATGAGAGAAAGACGTGATCATTCACTGTCTGGAGGATAGCCAGTTGATAAAAAACGTGTCCGTGAGAACTGTAAATGGACTTATGTTTTGGGTTTATTTAAGCCTGTTATTGTATTAGTCTGTAGTTTTTGCAAATTTAAAGTAAGTTAGCTGGTGATTTTGTTGTTTGAGCAACCTGCTAGCTAGGTTTCACGTGCTTATTGATTCGATATAATTGTTGAGCGCTCTTGCTCACTTTATTTATATGCATTATTTACATGTTACAGTAGTTACACTCCTTTAAGATAATGTAATTAATAGTGGGAAATAATCAGTTTTTACAATCTTCGCGCTATCTATTATCCTTCGCCAGACGTTCTACAAATCTGCTTCAGTTTGTGTTTATTAACCCTTTAGTTTCACTTAATCACGCAGCTATTCCCATTAGAGGTATCTGTTAAAAACATTTAATTCATTAATAATCAAATATGTGCTCATTTTCTGTCATAGTTTCTTCAAAATTAAGTGTTATTTTTGAGTTTTTAATAAAAATATTTTAATTTTCATCATGACGCGTACGCCCCTTTGATTGCCAGGCCCCCGGCACCGCCCAACCGCCCAAACCTACCACCTTACCTAACTAATTTTCTGCAGGAAAACCTGGGTCGGGCAAAAATTTGACACCAAACTGTATAAACTTGGTGTTATGGCCTTTAAACTGGAATAACGAGAAAATATGGTCAAAACTCATACATACCACCTTGGAGTAATTTTTGAATGTTAATGATGCAAGCTTTATTTGACAGATATTTAGCCAGGGTTTTAATTTTAGGAATTTTAGGCCATTTAGTGCAGAGAGAAAGAGAGAGTGAAAAATAATTGACAGCACAATTGAGTTTCAGTTTCAACAAACCACCATCATGGCGATGAGTGTTTGCATTTCATCAGCTCATTTGCATTTTAGAGGACACACCCAAAACGCCACATTTTTGCTCGCACCTACAAAGTGGCAATTTTAACATTCTATAATAAATTACCTGTGAGGTATTTTGTGCTAAAACTTCACATATGCACTTTGGGGACACAAAATATTTATTTTAAATCTTCAAAAAAAATCATAATATGACCCCTTTAAATATCAACCCGGTGGCTCAACCCAGATTTTAAACTTATCATGCGAATGTGTGAGCATTACACAAGCAAGCAGGTGTGTGTTTGTAGTTTACCTTCCGCTCAGAGATGAAGAGTACGGTATAACTTTAATTCCCAGAGGTCCCTTTTCTCCCGAGATCTCCACGGTCCGAGTCAGGCCGCTGCGGTAAAGAAATCACATTTGGTCACGGTGGTTAGCACTGGCATTTTTCTTGGCAGGAAAAGAAAACAACTCCTACAAGCTGAAAAATATACTTCCAAAGTGGAAAGTTCGGGCGAAACACAATTACATTAGCAGTATTACAGTCACACGTCAAAATGACAAGCCAAACAGTCATTAGGGTGGAAACTGTCTTGGATATCAATGGAGTGAGTCTTGGTGTCGCCCGCATCATTTCCCCAGGTTGAGAACAACACGCACCATGTATCAGACTGAAGGTAAAGACAAGTGTGGTGTATGTGTAACACTACAGCATTCCATCAGCTCTCCTTTAAGTTTGCAATGGGATTGTTTGTAGGTACACGCAATCACAAATATGACATAAACCTTTTATGTTTTTAAGAAAATATGAGTTACCCTTGCACTTGAAATCAAGGCGTTCGGGATGATTGCAAGGCATTGTTTCTACATTTAATACACAAACACACACTCTCTTGCAAAAGTATTCACTATTTTCCATTGCATATTATCCTATTGGCCAAGTGTTAAGTCGTATTAGTTCAATCCGTAGAGCATGGTGCTAGCAAACGCAAATGTCACAGGTTCAATCCAAGAGAAAAAAATACAGACTGAATGCACCCAAAGTCGCTTTATATAAAAACATCTGCCAAATACCCACAAAATGTATTGCAATGCTATCAGAAGATAATACTATGGTACTAATATTGATGCACCGTGAAATGTCACATGGTATTTATGGCAAAAAAAAATTATATGCTTTCAAAGTGACAGAATGGGAATTTATATTACTTATAAATGTTATGAATGGCTGACACACAAAGCAGGCTCTTACAAGGGTAAATGACAGTCCAAAAAATGTATTCTAGGGGGCAAATATTGGCCTTTAATAAACACTTATTTTTTGACACCGCTTTGTACTCTTGTACACAAACACACACACACACAGCAAAATCCATTTGCAGTTGCTATCCCGCGGGCCGACATTAATGACCAAATGAATGACCTGAAAGCTACGCTCTCTGCCATTCAATGTGTGTGTGTGTGTGTGTGTGTGTGTGTGTGTGTGTGTGTGTGTGTGTGTGTGTGTGTGTGTGTGTGTGTGTGTGTGTGTGTGTGTGTGTGTTGAGAGCCAAAGGCAAAGGTGTCCACCTGCATCTCTCATCCTAATAAAGACTAGAGTGGGCGAGAGAAGATGATGAGAGGAAAGAGAAACGATTCAACTCTTCTATCTTTGTCAGAGAAAAGCCTTTTAGAAAGCTTCAATCACTGAAAATCACAGTTTCACAGCGTCTGGACAAGTGGTTCTTAAACTTTTTTGCCCCATTTCTTCTGACGTACACGCGTTGTCATGGTTACGCGAATGTCCGAAGTTAGTTTCCGGTCTGTGTGTTCTTCTTCGTCTGGCTGCTGGCGGCTAAACTGACCTCTGGAACAAATACCTTGAAAAAAAATGTGTTTTGGTTTGCTAAAGATGAGGGGATATGCCAAGCATAACACTGTGCGAAGAATGTTTTGGCAGCCGGGCAATAATTCAAAGATCTGTAGATTTGTAAACATTAAAGGATAATTCCGGTATTTAACACTTTGAGTCTCATTTCTGGTTTGTTTTGGATGAACTACAGTGATGGACACAGAAATGTTGACAATGGGTCGTGTCTTGAGTTTTTGACTCGTTTAGAAGCGTCTCTTGACTGCTTCAGAATGGAAGTCAATGGCCATGCACAAACATGTCATTAAAACAACACTTAACGTTCATTTTCAAAACTGTACTACTCACCGAGTGGTTCGTGGTGTTCGTTGATGATTAAAAACAAGTTGTGTAGCGAAATACAGTTTCTGTCGTGTTTTATTTGGCATTTTGTAAAATTTCATTGACTTCTCTTGGAAGACTCATTGCTCGCTGATATATCACTTCGCTCCCGGGAAACAGGAAAGGGTCTGTTTACATGTGGTTGTAGTTTTTTGCTCGGTTTCTCTCCGAAGAAATTTTTCCCATATTTGTAGGGCTGGACCAGAATATTCGTTCCGTGGGTTGACATTCAATTTTCAGTTTTGAGAATCGAATATATATATAAATATTTTACAGCGTTAATGCAGAGCTTTTGCCAAGCAGGAAGTGCGCTTCACGCTCCCGCTCTATAGGTGGCGCAGAGAGACCAACATCCATAGCCAACAGCCACCAAACGGCACCAGTGGAAGAGATCGCCTTGAACGTAAAGCGCGCTTCCTGCTTTGGCATTTACGCTAATAGAGTTGTAAATAACGTTCAGTTTCTTGCAAAAACTGATTGATTTGCTTCACAAGACGTCAATATGTCACACGGAGTTATGGGGGATTACTGTTGTATTGGATATATATTGTTTAGCTCTTAAAGTGTGCGGATCTGTTGACTTGCATGAAGGAGCACTGGGGTTTCTGCAAAATATCTTCTTTATTGTTCTGCTGATGAAAAAAACATATTGGATGGTGTAAGTGTTATAAATAAACTTGATTTTGAAAGTATGCTACCGTTTTATTACAGTTTGTTGGACTAGGTTCATTCATGCTTCAGACTCAAATATAGAGCGGAAGTATATACGCGGTTGTGAGGTATCTGAAAAAATAGTTCCACTATAGCAAATAACATGGATTAAAAAACATACATTGCGCCAATATATTTGTTTTTAATCATCAACAAACACCACGAACCACTCGGTGAGTAGTACAGTTTTGAAAATGAACGTTAAGTGTTGTTTTAATGACATGTTTGTGCATGGCCATTGACTTCCATTCTGAAGCAGTCAAGAGACGCTTCTAAATGAGTCGAAAAGTCAAGACACGACCCATTGTCAAAATGTCAGTGTCCATCACTGTAGTTCATCCAAAACAAACCAGAAATGAGACTCAAAGTGTTAAATACCGGAATTATCCTTTAATTTTACACATTAACATTAGCTCAGTGTATTAGTTGATATGCTTTGGCTATGATTTGAACTAAGTTATTATCTTATTTAGTTTGCTTATAATCAGAAATTAAATCACAGTGTGGACCAGAGGATGTCACTGTGACGCATCGACACATTTGCAAACAAATCTAACCGTTTACGGAACTATTAAAATTCATTATTTGATCTGAACGTTACATTCCCACAAAAGACAAGTAGCTAAATATAACGCACACACTAACCTCCATTTGCATTCTTTACAAAACAAAACCCCCTCCTGCCAATTTGCATGTGTTTGGTGTGGCTCGAAGAGTCCATGAATTTACATAAAAAGCGGCTCATCTGACAAACAGAGCTTATTACAGATCAAGTACCAACACCACAATAACAAAAGATATCAGCGACAAGAACACGTGTGGTTTGAACGTTTTCACAATGAGAGAGTTGCTCTTTCCCCTGACATGAGAATTTAATGAAAACATTAACTTTTTTTAACTTTAAATTACATGAATATTACATCACAAAGAAACGTCAGACCCGGCCATATCCAACCAGCAACATGCTAAAACAGACTAAAACATATTAGCAACGCCCTGACAACTATCCAATACACCCTGCATATTTAGATCCAAGTGATGGGAAATTACAACATAAAATGGTCTTTCAATTTTACTACCTATGCCTGTTTGTTGTTTTCTGTGCAATGTTTTAAACTATTAATACACGTCATATTAAACAGCTATTTATAGCATGGGTTTTCAACAGGGGTCCGAGGCCCCTTGGGGGTCCGTGCTGGTATTATCAGGGATACTCCTCGTATAGGCAAGTTAAACTACTACCACAATCAAACTCATCTGAAAAATCTAATTGAAGTCTTTAGGATCATAGATTTGCATACATAGATACGTCATTTGACCGCTCAACCCTATGCAGATGTCCGCATTTCGGAATGGTCCAGTTGCAGACATCACTCACAGTTTTTCAGGATCGCACAGCCTCTGAATCGTACACCCTGCTTAGTTTCTACCCGAAACCTCAAGTTTAAAAGTACAAGTAAAATCGATACAGACCCCGTCAGGCTATGGTGGACAAGTCATTCAACCTATTTTAAGTCGATGTACCATCACAAGGGTCTTGAAATTATGAAGGTTGAAAAACTACAAAGTGTCAATTTAAACATGTAACCTGCAGGAAAAGCAATTCGTGGCAAGTCTTGAACTATTCCAATATGCCGGACGACCTTTGTATAGTGGCCCAAATAAACATCCGCTAACGACGTATCTATGTATGTATGTCTATATTCAGGATTACTTGAAAACTACATGTAGTTTAATTAGGGTTGAAGCTAAACTCCAAATATAGTTTAATTCAAATATTTTTTTAATTTAGGCATCAAAAAATTGCATTAATAGGCTAATAAAAAACTATTAAACATACGTATACATATATATACAGGAGGTCCGTGCCTCTCCTCTCTATTAAGGGGACCTTTATTTAAAAAGGTTGAAGACCCTTGACTTATCGTATGACAAATCTCCACTATCGTCTCTCACAGACTTGTTTTTATTTGCATGTAATTAAATATGCCATCTACTCTAAAATATACTGTATATACACTGACACTCAAGTATGCATTTGGCAGATGCTTTTATCCAAAGTGCCTAAACAGTGCATTCAAGATATACATTAGTATATGATTTCTCTGGGGATCGAACCCATGACCTTTGCGCTGCCAAAGAAATGTCTTTGTAATTAAACTACAGCAATATGAAAAACTGTAACTATGTAACAAAACATAACGACAATGAATTAAATCCTGATGATAAAAGGTAAAAAAGCACATGGAAACTGCAGATGGAGCTCTCAGCTGAGGTGATGAAACCGCTTCAATGTTTAATGAGCTGTACAAGTCTGCGTGTATCAGTAATGCTGATTGACAGAGGCGTTGAAGAGCGGCAAGAGATAAACTTCATCCTTCTCTCAGGTAAAAGAGATGAGGTCACATGACCTGTGATAAGAGACACGCCGCCTCCGGAGAAAACGTAGCGTGTGCACGTCTCCTGTGCCGTGGCTATGGCAACAAGTGTGTGCATTAAGATTCGGAATGATGATACCCAAACACACCCACAAGATCCTTGTATTGCTGAGGTGTAGTGCATCTTTGTGACACAAAAGTAATCTACTGAACTGAAGTCTGGTTGACTTTTCACACTGATCTGATATCAGTTACGCCGTTTTAGTTATTACAGTCTGATAAGGATTTCAATAAGAAAAGCGGTTTCTAAATAAGCACCAAATAGGACAACATCTGCATTAAATCTTACTTTTATGTGGCCAAAGCCTGAAGTATAGTTTGTTTTTACATGCATGCCAATGTAGGTGCAATGCATCTCATGGGCTAAACTCTCCTGTACGCGCATCCGCGTACAAATTTGCATCAAGATACTGTAAGCAGACCCTTACGTTTGCATAAATACGGAGCTATACTTCTGTCTTAAACTGTCTGCAGTATTATAGTTTATTGCTTAATGTTGGTATTGATATTGACACATAATTAAAAACATACAAAAATAGCTTTGGAAATATAGCTTAATATAAACATATTTACATACATTATATAAATAAATACATTCTAATAAATCCATAAGAAAGACATACAGTACATAACAAAAACACTTTATCTTAATCCAACAACAAAGACCAAACACACTGTAATCTCATGACAGATTATTCCTTACCGATCTACCCCAACGTAAACCCAATCACATAAACTCTCTCTCACCTTTTGTTCATTTGTGTAGACCTGGTGTACGGGACGTCCACTTTCGTTTTATCCATTGCCCCTCCCTTTAAAGCCGTCGCATGACCAGGTCCTGTTAACACAAAATGTACAATTAACAAATCTTCTTTTGAAAACCCGATACACGGACTTGACTGATCCCTGCTGACCACAAATTTAAAGGCGATCACAATAAAAGAATTTACACTGTGTTTTGTTAGTGCCCGTCCTTTGCCTTCGCTTGCAGTTTTAAGCATTTAGCATCTTGTCTGGATACAGCGATCATTAAAAAGATAAAATGCAAATTAAACAAATATAACCAGCAACATTGAAAATAAACAAATGATAGACCAGGAAAGCGGACGTCCACTTTGTTCAGCGTGGACCTGTCACTAATGATGGTCCAAAATGCACCCTGTACTCCACCCAAGAAACACATGGGACCACCTCTCACAAACAAAAAGTGACCTAGATTATGAGAGGCGAGCGATTATCCCCCCGCTAGGCCACATGCTGTAGAAAGCCGTGGGCAACAGAATCAGTGGGGTTTATTGTTAATGTGCATCTTCTGCCTTTATTTAATGCACTTTGTTTACACGAGGACTACAGGGAGGGAGATTTTAATGGAAAGATGACATAACGGAAGGCTTGTGGTAACACAAAAAAGAAAAGAGATGGAGAAAGTTTAAAAATAAAGGCTGTAATACAGGTATAGTACAGAAAAAGTACCAAAATGTAGCATGGTATTACCATGTTTTTCTGACTACGGTACTTGGATTTATACCACGGGTCTGTTGAATGCTTTATTTTAATTGTTTGCGAAATGTTCAACGGGTGTGCATTATTTTTCAATAAATGCATGCCTTATATTTGTCAAATGTCTTGAAATCACCACTAGAGTAATGTCTGTGGTAACCATGGTTTAAGTAAAATAACTGACTCCAGTCCTTTGAATTATGTACGGAATAATTGACGACGGGGCAGTAAATTATTTGAAAATAATGCACATCCAAGGTGGTAATGCGGCACAACGCAAAGTGGAGTGTGCATTTTTTTCAAATAATTTAAAGAGCTGAAGTCAATTATTCCACTTATACAATGGTTACTATAGACATAACATTATGGTGGTTCATTTAATACATTAATTTAAGAGGTGTGCGTTTATTAAAAATTAATGCAAAATTTTCAGAATAAAGCATTCAACTGCCCTGTGGTACAAGTAAGGAATAATTGACGACCGGCCGGATGTGCATTATTTTTGAATAATTCAAAGGACTGGGGTCAATTATTCTGCTTATACCACGGTTGCCAAAAATATTGCTTATTTTTTAAGACATTTTAAAGGTTAGCTGTGCGGTTATTGAAAAATAATCAACACCCATGGAACATTTCTCAACCAATCAGAATAAAGCATTCAACTGCCCTGTGGTACAAGTAAGGAATAATTGACGACCGGCCGGATGTGCATTATTTTTGAATAATTCAAAGGACTGGGGTCAATTATTCTGTTTATACCACGGTTGCCAAAAATATTGCTTATTTTTTAAGACATTTTAAAGGTTAGCTGTGCGGTTATTGAAAAATAATCAACACCCATACATTTCTCCACCAATCAGAACAAAGCATTCAACAGCCCCGTGGTACAACTGAAAATAATGCACTTTTCGCTTACGGTCGTGCCGCATTACCACTTTAGGTGTGCATTATTTTCTAATAATTCAACAGCCGTCATCAGTTATTCCTTACATATACAGTAGTGGCCAAAGTGATGTCCAACTTTTCAAATATTTCTTTAAAGATGCATTAAACATTTTATATGCTTCTTGCATTTGTATGTTTCGAGTATATACTAAAACTCAGCTTTGAGAAGAATTTAAGGCGGTTTGGCAAAAAAAAACACACATGTGCACAAGTTTATAAAGATGTAGCCCAGTACAATGACAACAAAATATTACAACAAAAGAAGATCAATAAATATAACTGATAAAACTGTAGTCAATCTATGCTTTATTACCTGTGAGCTTTTTGTTTTTAAATAACTTATTTCCCTTTATTTGTTTTATTCCCTACAGATCCCCTGAAACACAGAAGGCTTTTTTTCTCCAAATTATCTGGTCCAAGGAAATACCTTAAATGATTAGCGTTTTGTCCATTTTGTACACCTCATATTTTGATGGTTTAATCCAGGTAGCTCGCCAGGAGCAGGGTTGAAGACCCTGGATTTAATCCAACCAGAGGCATTAAAAGCAAATATTGTACAAAATATTGTTTACATATTGCACACGTGACCCCCGACCACAAGTAGTTATAATGGTCAATGTTTGAAATTGAATAAATGGAATAAATTATTTGTTTAAAACTAAAAAAATAAGCTTTCTATTGATGTATGCCTTGTTTGGATAAGACAATATTTGGCAATATCTGGATCCTGAGTTTGCAAAAAAATCTAAATATTGAGAAAATCATCCAAATAGTCCTTAGCAACATGTATTATTAATAATAAATAATTTATATTTGTTATATATACGGTAAGGAATTAAGAAAATATCTTCATGGAACATGATTTTTACTTAATATATAAATGATTGTTGGCATAAAAAAATCTATAATTTTGACCCATACAGTGTATTGTTGGCTATTGCTACATACCCGTGTGACTGGTTTTGTGTTCCAGGGTAACAATTTACTTAAAAGTATGTGCTATGGTATTTACATGGTACTTTCAAGGTACTTTTACAAACATCAAAAACACAGTACCTTAAACGATTGCTACAATCAGAAAAGGCTTATTGTGAGAATTTCGTTTGATAGAGTTTAGGCTTAAAGTAAAGCATTCATGGTCAAATTCAACAGACCAGCACACGCTGAGTCTTTGTTAAATATGTGTGTCCTTGACTTTGGGGGTGTGCAGTCTGTTTACAGAAGACTTAAGCAGTTGGAAAGCTCTGGGGAATGAAGTAATTGAATAAACGTCAAAGCCTAACAAGAGTTTGTATAAAATTTTGCATTTGAGTGCATGTGTGCGGGAGGCTACAGCACAAATGTGTTGGTCCATGACCTTTAAGTCCATCTCATTTGTCCATCGTACTCGCTGGAGTTGACTAAAGATATGACAACAACCAAGATTGATCGTTTGATGTACTGTACATGCTAACTAAAAAGATGGCCGACAGCAGATTCACTAACAGCTTGCACCTGCGCAAAACATAATTTTGTCGTTAAAAAACGTTGTCGGATTTACTAAAGACGCGCAGTGGATCATTAGCGCTAAAAAGGTGTGGTCTTATTTTTGCGACTGACCTTATTGCAAATGCATTTCTAGGAGTTTCCCTATCAGACGCAAAATGTTTGGGTGATTATTTAAAGATTCACGCAACGCGATTAACTAATGTTTGCGTGCGTGTTATGACTGGTATATGCGCAATTATTTAATGCTGGAAAAAAGCATGTCTTAAATTACTTTGCGCTTTAAATGGCTTAAATTATTACAAGAAAAAGAGGTATCACAGACAGCAGAGAACGTGTGATACAAGGCAGAGGATTGTTTTAACATATAACAGTTTATTTGGAATGCCAGAGGAAAATATTATTCAAAAAAATTGTTTGCAAAGCCATATTATTTATTATTTGCTGAAGAAAACACAAAACCAGGTGTCTCAAAACTTATTGTAAACCTTCACTTTTTAGTGTCGAATGGCTTTGTTAGCTGTGATGTCCGTGGTGCTGAACTCAAGCGTATCACGTGATAACTCATCAGCTCCGCTTATTTGCGACCCTTTTTATTATTACTATCCTGTTCTCCTGTACATACGGCTGAAAAGAGAACGGCACAGGCCAGAAGCACCGTACATGTCCTTTATTTAACTGTGTGCCATGGCTTACTGGAGTGTACTGCCCTCTCTCTCTCGCTCTCCTGGTACTGATGATAAGAGATTGGGGATGCTGCAGGGTCACCATATCTGTAACACTGGCTTTAGATGAGGTAACTGTGAATGTAGAGCTCAGGGTTTAACGGTTACGGTCCTCTAGGGTGTTTTTAAGAAGCACCAGGTCCACCCTTAGATCCAAGACTGCAAATCGACAGCTTTTAACTAAGTGAGAGCTTTGTTGGAGCAGCATTCCTATCATATCCTAAAGTATTCCTAACAATTTTTAATCATACCATTGCCGTGAAAAAAAAGGGATGTATCAATAATGATTTTTCATGACCCAGTGTCTAAACCTTTAAGCCTAGTCTTAACCCCAAGTCCATACCCAACCCTAAAACCTGATTGGTTGATGTTTTTCAACATGTGGACAACTGCTTAACATGACTGGCACAAATAATTTTTCATTTAAACCAATCACAGTCCTGGCCTTATTTCAGCAAATATATTCGAAAATATATTTTTATTAACCATACATAAACATCACTGACTTAAAAATTCAATTCAATTAAATTTTATTTATATAGTGCTTTTCACAATAGTTAACGACAGATAGCACAACATAATACACGATAGCATAAGCAGTTAAATTTGCTGCGGTATGACTGAACAAGAGAAAAAAAAACCCTGGCCTTTTTGGCCAAGGAAATAAAAAAAAGTCCTAGGAAGGAAAAACCCTTGGGAGATATATATATATACATATATAAACGGATAAGGAGATTAAGCGGAGATTAACCGGGTTCTTAAGCGGGTTTGTAAAAATACAAACATATACATCACAATAATCACAAATGATTGTAGCCGTTTGTGCTGAATTTGATATTAGCCATTAAAAGGCGAGGTGCACGCTTTTTGAGAAACGCTTTGGAAAAGGGAGTCGGGCCGAGTACCAAAACATACTTGTAGCCAATCAGCAGTAAGGGGCGTGTCTACTAAACCACATTGTTGCCTGTGTGGCTTATGTGTGGGTCTATCAAAAGAAGGTCCAGATTTTTTTGGGGTAGGGGCATGTTTGTTTAGGTAATTTCAAATGTCAACATTGGCTTTCAGAGATCATGCACCCCACGTTTAATATGTTTTAAGCGATTGAAAAAAGACCAAGGCTGTGTCCGAAACCGCTTACTTCCATACTATATAGTAGGTGAAAAGCAGTAGGCGAGATAAGTAGTTTGTCCGAATACATAGTATTCCAAAAACATAGGCGAAAAGTACCCGGATGACCTACTACTTCCGGCAAGATCCCGAAGAGTTCATTCGATGGACCCTTTACTATCCCGTGAGCCCCCAGGGAAAGGAGTTATCAAATAAAAAGGAGAAGATGTGTTGTTTTATTTAAAAAAAAACCACAAGCGGTAAAGCGACTCTATTCAATTGCAAATACATATATTAAATAGCTGTTCCTTGTGGTTAAATTGCACTAGTTTGACGTCATTCCAGTTAACGACTAACTTATGACGACATACGTCACGTGATGTATCAAACATGGCAAATGTAGTACGTCCGAATTCATTCACACCATCCACATTCATACTTTATAGTAGCTACTGTTTTTACGGTCGATGAGTAGGTACCACAGACTGTAAAAAAAGATGGACGACTCAACATCGCCTCCTTCTATTGTATTGAATTGAAGCTATAAATGTCCGACCATGGTCGCCGCCATGTTAAGTTAAAACGTAAGTTTGGACCCAAGGCATTCGCAGAAGGAATCATCCGTGCAGCAGGAGGCGGAGCCGCAGTATCAAACTTCCTCCCAAACGCTCACGCACCCAATTCAACCACGCCGATCATAACGACACGCCCTGTTTCTATAGCATCAAATTACTAGCTAAAATAAACGTATCACAAAAATGAACAATTGAACATATATCAGCGTGATAACAACTACCTTAAAGATCCAAAACCATCTTTTGGAAATTTTTATTGGAAGTGTAAATAATTTTTTTATTTAGAGCAGAGCCCCATTCGTTTGAATGGAGAGGGTTGGGTTTATGACTTGTAATGCAGCCAGTCACCAGGGGGCGATAAAAGAGCCAGAGGCTTCACTTTCCAAGACATATGAGGCACACCCGGTAGGTATGTCATCTAATTTAGTACCTGCTGATACAGTATGTGTTTCGGATGCAACTCAAATGTAAGAGCATGTCAAACAAGTATGGCACCGAAACATACTTGGACCCCATAGGGTTCATTTTTGGGGTCAAGTGGCAATCCCGTTAACCAATAATCACCCCCTTATTTACAGTAAGAGGACTGCCTATAGTTAAAACCTGAATCAACAGTGATGTCACTTCCATCTGATTTTAGCAACATAGTCATGATTGGTCGATAGGAACACTTTCCTAGAAACAAAAAAGGATGCTGATCCAACTTCAGGTCCAGTTCATGTGCATGACAAAATGACCAGCGTAAACAAAATCACATACAGTTTCCAGTAACTCTGTATCTGATCCTCAAGGCTGGTCAAGTACTAGAGGAAACAAAATTTGCAGAGGTGGCACTAAAGAAGCCAGATATTTATTTGGGTGCGAAGAGAAAATGCACATTTATGAATCATCTAGGTCTCAAAAGTGCTGCCGCCTGATGCATTAGTGCGCTCTCACCCTGTCATTGAGAAGTGCACTGCAATGATTACTGTCACTCAAAGCCATACAGGACGGATGTGTGTGCGAGATTCTGCAGACGCCTTCTGAATTTCAAACCATTTCTGCATATTTTCTTCGCCTTTGTTATGATAATATTTCATAGGTATTGGACAGTTTTATGTAAGTTCTCCTCTCTGCATTTTTCAAGAGCCTGTAGTGATACGATTTTAAAAAAAATGTCTGAAATAAAATGTTATGCTTGTCTTTTTGCTGCAAAGCTTTTTATGCGTGCACACCGAGTATACAAAATAAAATTCATGTGAGGACAGTAAAAGCTATTGCTAAACAAGATAAAGGTATAGTATGACTGAATTCAAATACGATCCATATTAAGGCAATCTATAACTTTTGGCTTAAAAAAAATCAGTTATTGAGCAATAATAAAAGCCTGTATAAAGTAAATTCAGAGAAAACAAATTACTTCATTGGTAATACTTTTGTCAACTTGAATTTTTTCACTTAAAGGAACAGTATGTAAGAAATTTATATCAATGAATCAAAAAAATGTCCCTGATATGTCACTAGACATTAAGAAATCAGTTTCATTTCAAATACTTATATCACTCACAAAAGTGGTCTGGACAGGATATTGTCATTTAAAAAGTGGAGTTGCAGCCCTCAACTGATGTTTATGTTGTCATTTTGTGTATTGACCACCAGTTGTGTGATTGCAGTACCAGTTTTAGCCACAAGTTATGTTATTGCAATACCAGGTTTGGCCACAATCCTACATACTGTTCCTTTAAAGTGAGAAAATTTAAGGTGAAAAAACTTTTTTTTAAATACTTCAATTGGTAACACCTAAAAAAAATTAGCTTTTTCAACTTACATTTTTCACTTAAACTAAGAAAATGAAAGTAAAAAATTGCAAAGCAGGTGTTAACAATTAAGGTTTTTTTATGTTATTCCAACTTTCGCTTTTTACATTACAATATTTTTTTGCCTCTCTATCGCCATCTCTGTTTGAAACCTAAAAATGCAGGTTACGTGCAATTATTTCCTTTTTGTGATTTGAAGTCAAATGAAGTCAAACTAATTTCCAATTTATAGTCGTGCGAAAGGTCTACGCCGTAGGTTATCCGTAGTCTCTGCATAGCCTTATGTGCATCTCGCCAAATTTTAAGTGCTGTGATTGGTCCGCTAGCATTCAAATTGCAGCTTAATTTAAAAGTTGAAAGAGACGCGAGTGGGTGTGGTTTGAACGCCGACAGCGGATATGCCCACTGCATTTGAGAGCAGAGAATCCTGCTTATTTTTCTAAGATTTTGATAACTTATATAATTTTTTTTGTCCATTGGGTGGTTAATTTTTTTTATTTCACAGGTATTTTTAAGGGCTTATTATAGTTGTGCATACGTCCTGTGGCGTAGCCGCGATGGCGTAAGATACGTGTCGGTTTTCATTTATACTTTTGCGTTAGGGTGGGGCCATGCTAGATGGCTCCAGTGTGTCATCTAGCCACACTTTTAGGCCTGCTCAGAAATAGAGAAAAAATGTTTAATGATCTAATGCCACAATTCAGTGTACAGTTTAGGTCAAGGCTCCCCAAATCTTCCCTGGAGGGCCGGAGCACTGCCGAGTTTAGCTCCAACCCTGATCAAACACACGTGAGCAAGCTAATCAAGGTCTTCATGATCACTCGAAAATCACAGGTGGGTAAGTTTGATTAGGGTTGGAGCTAAACTCTGTAGTGCTGGTCCCTACAGGGTAAGATTTGGGTAACCCTGTTTTAAGTAGATCAAACTTTCTCTTTTTACAGTGTAGTGCAACTTTAAATACTATAAGATCAGTACATATTATGCTTAAATATGTATGCCAAAGGTGGAAAAATTGTAAACTGTAGATTGCCTGTTGGGCCACAACACATTATGCTATGGCTTTCTGAAATGCATGTATGAAACAAAAACTGACTTACTTTATACTTAATACTATGCCCTCAAATGTTAACTATGAACTTTTATTATACATGCGAAAGCACACAAATTGGGCTTCAGCACCAGTCTACAATTTGATATTTGTGCTTATATACTTTAACACTGAGAGATTGTGTATATGTGAAGCATTTTGCATTCAAAAGTACCACACAATTGAGCTGGATCCAAAGATTAAAAACGCAACAGTCATCAAGTGAGATGAAAGAAAATGTGATACAACTGCCAAAGACACATATGTTATTTGATAATATTCTGTCTGCAGTACTAGTTCAAATACAAGTACACTGAACAAATACCACATCTAAGACTGTGAGACAATGAACAGCCTAACCAAAGATTGCGAACAAAAGAAAGGAGGAGAAAAAAGCTTTGCTGATGAAAACCGAAAAGAATGACAGAGGTAAAAGATAAAAGTAAACAAACCCAAATACGATATTTCCAACAAGGCCAATTTATGACACATGACTGCATTACAGACCAAGAAACTCACGACAGACAATACACAAAACAAAAGCAGTCTGGGATTCAAACATATCGGCCTTCATCTTTAGTAACACTTAAAAAACAAAATGGCAGACAATTGCACGAATGCAAATATAAAGTGTGCATCAGCAAAGTAAATCTTTGTTTACTTACTGTTGGCTGAGGTCTGCTGCTCTCCTTGGGGTCCAATGGAAACACATCAAGGGGCGGGGCAAGGGAGGGGTCACTGCTGCTTCTGACCGATAGAGGTGTGGCTAATAGAAAGAGTCAAATAGGAAAATTTAGCTAAAAATATTAACACAGCAAATTAAACTAACACTCGTACCATGGTACAGCGATGATAATTATCATTATATGTAGCATTATTACAAAAACTGAATTGCATAACTCATGGCAATATGAAGCAAAGTACTGCTCTGTTAGCGAAGAAATTATTGATTTAATTCATCTCGGCTTAATTTACAGTTAATTCAGGTGAATATATTGGCCAAGCCAAATAATCAGACAATACTTTCAATTATTCTGTACAATAAAGTAATTACAGCAATTTTCTGTATATTTAATTTGCAATCATTAAATCATATTATATATATTAATTTCAGACATGCATTCACTTCAAATACTGCTGAATTTACCACATGAAAGCTCAACAGTACTGTGAATCGGAAGAGATCGTCAGTCTTACAAAACGTCTCTTATCTCACGCAAAGCCCATTTGTTTGCCTTCCACAAGAGGGACAACAGCCAAAGCTCTGGAGCCATTGCTGGCCTCAGCATAAAGAGCGCCGGGAACAGGATGCTAGATCCATCAAAAACAGCTCGATTTTTTATAGCTACAAAATAAAACTGGCTGGGAAAACGCAATGGGGGAGTTTTATATCAGTGCTATCCAACAGACTGTCCTTGGTCTTCGTTCTGAAGATGATATCCATGCCTTTCTGAGATAAGGGTGGACACATTGTGATATCTCAAGAACGTAAGAGTCTGAAACATTGGCACGGCGGCAAGGTCAAAACTCGTAAACACTACTTTTGCCGAAATGGTTTAAAGGGGACATAACACCGAAAGCATGATTTTTCAAGGTTTTACGTAATAAAAGAGTTTAACGTACTATGTGGGCATACTTAAACATTAAAATCTCAAACCAACTGTCTGTTCTGTAGCACAATTGGTAGAGCATTGTGTTAGCAGTGCAAATTTTGAGGCTTTTTTTAAATAGGCTCATTTTCCAGCTTTACTAGAGTTGAACATTTAATTTTTACCATTTTGGAATCCATTCAGTCGATCTCCGGGTCTGGCGGTACCACTTTAGCATAGCTTAACATAATCCATTGAATCTGATTAGACCATTAGCATCACGCTCAAAAATCACCAAAGAGTTCCGATATTTTATTAATGATATTACGCAGTGCCCGAAAATAGTCCCCTGCTATTAAAGTTACCAAAGGGACTATTTTCCGGTGCTGCGTAATATCATTGCGCCTGCTGCAGCCATGTTACGGCAGCAAAGTCCTTGATTATTACGCCAGAATGAAAGTATAGTTCCTAGCCATATAAACTTAGAAAATCGCAACTTTTAATTTTCTGTCGGTCTTAGTATACAATGTTTCTACAGAAGAGTCAAGTTTTAAATAGGAAAAATATCAAAACTATTAAGTCATTTTGATGCGATGCTAATGGTCTAATCAGATTCAATGGATTATGCTGAGCTATGCTAAAAGTTTTATAGTATTATATTATAAGTTCAAATTAATTAAAAATAGGGTTGTGGATAGCTAGCCTGGTCCAACCAGACTCTCGTACATTCATTTCATTTGTACAGAGAGTCTGGCCACTCTCCATTGCAAAGCGTTACTTCCGTTAAGGAGGGTCCATTGCTGAAGTTTAAAACTATTGGATCTGCCCAGAGTCACTCAGGATCTGCCAAAGCCAATCGCTAACGTGTGGTCGTGACGTATATCATGCACCTAAACCGTCTGGAAACAACAAGTCAGAATAATCAGACAAACAAAACTTAGCAAACCTGGTTCTTGCTCCCGCTTTAACTTCTGTATATTCGGCAGTTTTGCAACAACGGACCGAATAGCTTTTCTCACGTCTTTCTCCGCTGCCATTACTGAACTACAACTCAAACTTACGCACGACCTTAACGTCATCGTTCTTAGCCACCCACATCTGTTTGCTGATTGGTCCTGCAGATTTTTGCAGGAGAAAACGAAACTCTACAGAGCAATCCCAGACGTACTGCTGAAGCGAAATGAAAATTAAGCGGAAGCACGTCGGAGGGCGGAGCCAGGCTAGTGGATAGCCACTGGTCTCACGACTCGATTCTGATTATTATGTCAACGGTTTGATTTGCTTCAATCCGATATCGCAATGCATTTTTAATATTACTGCACAGGTAAGTCTTTCTCCCTCACACCTTTACTGTTGCGGCTCTTTTTCGTTTTTTTCTTCAAAGCCCCAGTAAAGCCCCATAATGCCGTTATTGTTCCCATTAGCATTGCGATGCATCGAAAAAGATTATATTCAACAGCCCTAATCATGGATTCAGTTAAATCAGGGTTCCCACACCTTATTTAACTTCAAATTATTTAACTTTTAAATGACTTTTTTAAGTTCCAATACCCTCAAATTCAAGGACTAAATGTGGGGACACATTTCAAGTGAGAGCAAGGTTACATCATGTTACCTTTAAAGATACATTGTTACAGTTCCCCTTTGAGGGAACTCGCGCTGCGTCACTGCGGTGACACTTTGGGGACGCCTCCAGGGGTAAGTGCATCTGAATGTGTATATCAAATTCAACCAATGGTGAGGCTATACCACAAAGACAGGGTGATGCGGGAGCCAGGAAGTATATCGCTATCTGAAATATTGCCAAAGACAGCGTTACAGTGACGCAGGAAGTATGCCAAGGGAGACGCAGCATCTCGTTCCCTTCCCAGGGAACAACAGTTACATATGTAACCCAAGACGTTTTCGTTTGTCAAACACAACTATGCAAAAAAGCATTATGGTTTGAATCAACATTCGCATAAAGAAGATATAAGCATTTAAAGCGAACAGTTTAGCATGTGTGCTTAAAAAGTCTAGAATTTTTATGATATTATCCTACAATACACAGGGAATAATATGGATTTTAGCACTTTCAAATAGATTCAAGCACTTTCAATGACCTGTATTCTATGTATGTATATTTTTAATAACTTCCCAGGGCCTTGAATTTTTTCCCCAGATTCACAAACTTTCAAGGACCAGTGGGAACTCTGTTAAATGTAGATGTCTTAAATGTACAGTAACAAACACATGCTTAAAGTTAATGGTGAGAGAGGACGGTAACATCTGTCTGAGATCAACTCCACCCTTTACCATCAGTTCTCCACACCATAAGAGCTCCAACATTAACCGCTAACTACGTCTTGCTGACCTCATAAAGTATATTCACGCTTAAAACATTATCCGATCTTCCTTGTGTATTCTTGTAAAGGCACGGGATCTGTACAGTGTTGAGGTAAAGCTGTAATGTTGTTACACTAAACCACATCAATCTTCAAATACATGCAGAACCTGGTGGAGCTTGGTACCGTTTCAGAGCCTCTGTTACATTCATCAAGAGAAATGATTGCACAAACCTGATTTAAGGTGTTAATTTTGGTTTTGAGCCCTTGCAAAAACAAGCAAAAATCTGTGGGAAATGTTTAAGGACAAATGTAATTCTAGGTAAAACCTTTAATTACTGGCTATTTGGACGACAGGGTGGAACCAAGGGTTTCACCTTCCAGGAAAGTACCTAGTTTTGGAGTATGCCATCAGTGTGTGTTTTCAGCTGTATAAATACAGAGAGTTAAAACATTACACCGGCATTACATTAGTCATATTAAAAAAATAAAATACGAAAATATTAAAAGTATTTTACATAAATATATATAAATTCGGTAATTATGCTGAAGGTTAAAACAAAAACGCAAAAATAATTATGCTTTTCAAAATGGAAAATATCTGATTTTGTTTGGACGTTTTTAACCAGTTTGATGTCGTAACAAATGTAAAAAAAATTTGTCTCGTCTTCTGGTAATCTTTCATTGAAAACTAATAATATAAACTAAGTTGTCGTCTAGAAATACATAAGCAGTAAATAGACATGGTTCCCCTGATAAAGCAAAAAACAAGTTTTGCATCACTAATCACTAATCTTAGTTACATTTTTGCTTCCCTTCAGTAAATAAATACCCAAAATGAGCTCATGTGTAGCGGTCACACAGATACAGAAATAATGCAAACACACTAAGCATTTGTCTATTATGGGACAAGATTTTCTACAAGGGAAGTGCCTGGATTTCATCAACCGAAATTATTTACGGTGGAAATTCCCCATCCTTCAGCTGAACGTAGTCAAAAAAAACAGTTTAAGACCAAGGTCAACTGAAAGGTTATAACCGCTTATAACGGTATAACTTTATAAATATAAACTGCTTTGACATCTCATGGAAAAAAGTTCCGGGACAGAGGACAGAGGGGCGAATCCTCTTGGCCTTTGACCCCCTAAGAGGTCTGTCATGTGAAATGGGGTCAAGCGGGCACATTCTTTTAGTCACGCGTCGTCTGCCGGTCACGGCTCTGTGCTTCGTTTATAATCGTCTGCGGCGAGACATGACGAGAAAAATACAGACGGTTACCCGAGAGGTGTTAAATGTGTAACATAACTAGGAAGTTATTAAAGTTGACAGGACTTTATTTTCTTAATACATATTCCTGATTGAATTCTAAATTGATACTCCAATGTTATTGCCAAGACAAAATACATCAGATGATGTCAGCAAGCCCCAACCGTTTTTTGTTTTAATTATAGATTTACATTTATGCATTTGGCAGACACTTTTATCCAAAGTAGCTTACAGTGCTTTCAACATCTAGATTTTTTTTCAGTGTGCCCATATTCACTTTGAAAAATCTCAACAATTTAAGTTCATCTTTATTTATAAGAATAAGAAGTTTGAGGCCGAATGAACAGAAAGCCTAGAGACAGATGGAGAAAGATTGGATATCAATGGTTTTGTTGGCCTGTAATTCTGTCATATTGGTAATCGATAACTTAATCCAGCAAAAAACTTTGCTCAACCGGTTCTTCATTTTCTAACCATGTCAATAAGAGCAGCACGTCTAATTTGTTTAAAAGTGTTTGTGTTATTGGGCTGCGCTTGTTACCAATTTAAAACGACCACATATCTTCATTCGCTTAGATCTCAAACAGCAGTTGAGGTTGTATGCAGTACTTAAAGAAATTACATCTTTAGTAATCAACTTATAGCTGATATAGTTACGCAGTGCAACGTGATGTTTTCTGCATTTTAAAAGTTACCACGGTTTGTACATTTATCTTCCTTAACCTCCAGTCATTTGACACAATGGCTCAGTTTCTAAATCTAGCTTGGCTGTCTGCTGTCTACATACGAAGGTGGGGCCTCATTTTTAAAGGGTGCGCAAAAAAAACAATGACAAAGTCCATATTTATAAAAACTGCTTAGAAAAGTGCTTAGTGCCACGTCAGGGTCTAAACAAACGTATGCACTTTTGCAACAATTTCAAGCTCATTTGCGATTTATACATTTCATATCTGAAAGTGACATGTTCACGCATTTTCTATGCGTACATTTGTTTTATGAATCACAAGTGCGCGCTTGAGAAATGATCGTAAGATCAAATTTAATATGTTTTCTATGCAGCTTTTTATAAATGAGGCCCATAGCAGCACCCAATCCAAAATAGACCCTCATAAGTGACATTTTTAAAAGTCTTTAAACGATCAGACATGTCTATAGAGAAATGTCTAAGCGTGGTAGCGACAGGTGCGAGGGCGGTCTTTTGAGCTCTGACTGACATCTGTCATGCTGTCAATCATCCCGTGTGTCATCTCCACCTCTTTAACCTCCACTTTGCTGAATGGTTTAATGTATGTCGCTGACCCACTGTCTGAGACGGTGACCCTCTGCCCCACTCCAACCATCTTCATTTAGCAGTCACCACCTGTCACTCACTTGGTTAAGCCCCGCCCCCTGACAGTCAACCTCTTATCAGGCCAAATAAAGTCTTGTGTGTACTGTTTGCAATATACCTGAAAAAAGTTTTGAAGTATTTCAATATCTAAGCGACGTTTTGATGGATTGTCATTAATTCAATATATTGTCACCATTTCAATATATTTGTAATATTTCGACTAGGGACGCATAATGATTAATCACGATTAATCTATAGCAGCATAAAAGTTTTTGTTTACATCATATATGTATGCGTGAACTGTGTATAATAACTTTGTATAAATAAATGCACACACATTAAGAAATGTTTACATGTGTATATACATTTACATTATGTATCATTTATAATATATACAAATAATTAATTATAACTTTGTATAAATAAATGCACACACATTAAGAAATGTTTACATGTGTATATACACATTTACATTATTATGTATCATTTATAATATATACAAATAATTAATTAGTATTGCGGAGGATTTTCTTTTTCCGGGTGGATCATCAAGACTATTGGTCCTCCTAGTTGTCAATCAGGAGTGTTGAGCAATTGCATTTTTTAAAAAAGTGGAGAAGGCGGTTCTTTTCTAAAATTCGAGAAAATCCTCTGCTACAACTTTAATATATAAAAAAATTCTTAAAATTATACATGCATGTGTGCATTTTTATATATACATAATTATTATACACAGTTCACACAAATATATGATGTAAACAAAAACTTTTATTCTGCTATAGATAAATCGTGATTAATCGTTATGCATCCATAATTTCAATATATTGTCATTAATCCAATACCGGCTATATTTTAATACCTTAGCCATTTTTAAATAGCTTGGCGATATTTCAATAGCTTGGCAGCGCCTTGATTTGTTGTCACTGTTTCAATATCTTTCCGATATTTCGATTCCATGCAATCTCTCAATATCATGACAATATTTGAATATCTTGGCAATGCTTATAAAATGTATATAGCTTGAATGCACTGCAAGTCGCTTTGGCAAAAAGCATGTGTCAAATGCATAAATGCAAGTGTAATATTTTGTAACATCTCATTTTAAAATTGCTCACTTAATAGTTAAAAATCACTTAAGAGAAAGCATTTTCGTAATATTTCTTATAGGTTTCTGACTAAAAGCATCTTCTTTTAAAAATGTTTAGATATTTTTATTGAAAAATAAAACGATCATGACGATTTTTGCAGTGCAGAATTTGGGACAAAACTTGCAACAACCACTCATAACTCGGACACACACATACTGATTGCACACTTAACACACATCAGACCCTAGCGCACACACACATTTCGGTAACCAGATTAGCACTGCACACTGTTCAGAAGTCAACCCAGGTCCGGCCAAGCATGAACTCATTCAAACGCTGCCTTTATTCCTGTTTGCACCCCACACACAAGCTAATAAAGTTAACCCTGATCCCATGAAGGCTTTTCCTTTCTTTAGTGTGACTGATTCAATAAGACTCCTTTTTGACTTCTCCGTCGCCTCGGACGCTTTTCAACAGCATATCCCGAGTGCTGACACACACACACACACACGCGCTATAGTTATGGCAGGCGGTCTTCTAAACTACATTGGGCACGGTTCCTTTGTCCCGGCATCGTTTAATTGATAAATGAGTGAGACGAGTATTGTGTGCGCAGCTGACGGTGAGCTTTTTGTAATGTAATGACATGGCAGTGTTTGAGGTGTACAGAGGGACATCTGCCTGGAGTCTGGCTTTAGAGAAGAGCATTATGGGAAGGTTAGCCAGGGCAGGGAAGAGCAAGCAGCCACAATAATGGATTCAAAATTAGTAAGGCCTATAGGAGAGGACGTTTGCATTTATTTGGCCAACGTATCGAGCATTAGGGCAAGTAGGGTTGCCAGGGTGTTGCTATGTAAGGAATAATGTATAGGCAGTGGTTGTTATCAGAAAAATAAGAAATAATGATCTTGTATCATTATCTCGCTTATTCACAGTTACATACGTAATCCGAGACGTTTTCATGTGTCAAACAAAAAAAAGCAAAAAAGCATTTTGGTATGAATCAACATTCACATACAGAAGATATGAGCATTTAAAGCGAACAGTGTGCTTTTTATGATATTATCCTACACTACATAGGTTATAATATGGATTTTTTTCAGACAACATCTTGCATAAAATAGATTCAAGCACTTTCAATGACCTGCATCTATGCATGTATATTTTCAAAAACTTCTCAGTGCCTCGAATTTTATCCCCAGATTCACAAACTTTCAAGGATTTCAAGGACCCATGGGAACCCTGTCGCTGAGTGTTGTGCTAGCAATGCAAAAGTCAAAAAGTCTAAAAATGTGTCTGCCAGATGCACAAATGCCTAAATAATATCTTATGTCACTTAGTGAAACCCCAAGCCCAACATTTAGAGTTTAGAGTTTAACGGGATAGTTCACCGAAAATGGAAAATCCTAATTCTCGGTTCATATAAGGATTGTTAAGGACATGTTCAGTGATTTCCTGGGTCAAAAAGACGAAAACTCACATAAAATTGTGGCTCGAATAAAGGGACTGCAAGATTAGAGAAGTAATGCAATTATTAGCTGATGTGTCATTTTCTGTTGTGTCTCAGATAAGAAAACAGGACAGTAAGACTTTTCTCTTGATCATTATAAAAGGCACTGAACCCAGAGAGATGAAAGTAACTTTGCAACTTTGATATTTAATCAAAGTTATACACTGGATAGAAAACAGCTACACTTGCAATCGAGTTCATACACGTACAAACATGTTTAATTTTATATCATAGATAGACCTCATTACTTTTTAAAAAGACACATGTGCATTGCGATAAACTGCCATTATTCTTCCGGCCTACATAGTATAAAGTACGTGTGGTTACAAAAATCCGGCAGAGCCCGTACAGTACTAATTTGATGATGAAATTTTACTTCCATAGTATTATTTTTCCTACTATAAAAGTCAATGGTGCCCCAGATCTGCTTGTTTACAAACTTATTCAAAATGTCTTCCTATGTATTCAGCAAATCAAAAAAAACATTAATACAGGTTTGGAAAAAAACTTTGGAGTATGTAAATGATGACTAGAGCTTTCACAATGATTAAATAATCGTTTCATTGCGAATGTTTGACCTCATCGCGATGATTTCAGATCACCACAATGATTGCAAATCTCTCTAAAAAACACAAGGGGGAGCTGGAGCGCCTGTATAAACGAGACAGTATCAGATTACTTTTAAATGTGTGTTATGTGTATTAATATTTACTGCCTTGCAAAAGATTTAATTTAAATAATCATAACGTGTGAAAATTATGTCATAAACAAACAAAACATGTATGAGAATTAAATGTCAAAGCAATAAAAAAGGCAATTAATCGTCCTAATCATCAAAGCACTAAATCAGGCAATTAACCATCATAATCATCACAATTGATTAGACAATTAACTGTCAGACAAATTTCATAATCGTGACAGCCTTAATGATGACAGAATTTTCATTTTTTTCTGTTAATTATCTCTTTAAACCCGACCTCTAAACGTTGGGCTTGGGGTTTTACTAGTGACATAAGATATTATCTAGACAGTTAATGGAATAGTTAACCCAAATATGAAACATCTTTTAATTTACCCTTATGCCCTTATGTTTCTTCACTAGAACACAAACTAATAATTTTATATTAAAATGCTGCCATGTTATCTTCTTGTATGGAAGCCAACATACCGAAGCTCCAAAAAGCACATATCCATCAATAAAGTAATTAAAAGAAAAGAAAATGACAATTATTATTTTGAGCTGATTTATTAAACGATACGCCATAATTGCAGTACGTTTAAATATGGTGGCACGTTGATAACATGATTGGTTGAGCTTTGCCATGTTGGCTTTCATATAAGAAGATAAACACATAATCTTATATTTAAATGACCTCATGTTATGTTTGACTGAAGAAAGGACGTCTTAAAGCTGTTTATATAAAGATTGATTGAAATCTTTTATAAATATAAACAAATTGCATTCTAGTTAAAACATGATTTATTTAGTGTAATTATTATTAAGCCACTTTTTGTAGTTGTAATCTTGGAATGAGGTTTATCTGTGTTGAAGTTGAGGTTTTCTTTACCCTCTTACTCATTAAAGGGTTAAACAAATAAGCTGTTTACCGCATGCACAAGTGTCTCTCGTTTCCAGCAACCACAGACGGACTAAATAAAGAAAACATTAAGAGTGTGTGTGTGGTTATTTTAAATGAGGTATAAAGCGGCATGTTTTGTTTTTATAGTTCTGTTTGTGAGTGAACTTGCATGTGATGTTTTGAAAAAAAATATTTCATTATTAAAGGAATCGTTAAAGGAATAGTTTACCCAAATCTGATAATTCTCTCACATTTTTTCAATCTCATGCAATCCCAGATGTATACATTTACTGAAAAGTTATTAGAATTTATCTCTAGTGACCACAGCTAGCTCTGATAGGACGTGTGGATCGCAGAAACATACTTGATTTAAGGGTGAAGGAGGTGACCTCAATCTCACTGCCGGAGTAAGGTTGCAGAGCTCTGAGCTCGGGTTCATAGGTGTCAGGGCTGGAGCGACCGGATGCCTCACTTCCCCCAGGACTCACTGTCGCCCTCTGCTGGAGCTCCATCAAGTCGAACACGGCGATCAGCTGAGGATACAGAAACAAAAACTCAGATCAGAAAGCAAGAAAATATTAACAACACAAGACATATGCTGTGGTGTGAAATGAAAAAAAAAAATTTTTCAGAAATGAGATAAAGATTCTTGCGATAACTGAAATCTAATTTCATTTAGATTTTTAAATGTAAAAAAATAATTAATCAAAATAAGAACTCACGTTTGGATAAAAATGGTTTGTTTTACACAGAATCACTTGAAAAACATGAATTAAGGTATAAAACCATTACTATAGCTTATGATTTTGTTCCTCAAACTCAGAGTTTCCCAAACTGAGTTTTATGAACCCCTGGTGGTTCACAAGGGAATTACAGGAGGGTCGTGAATTGATAAAAACAATTAATTACAAGTAAATCATAAAATGTAAATAAATTAAAATAAAAAACACACAATATATATATTTTGCCCATGTTGTGTATTGGTCACATGATATAGATTAGGGATGCACGATATAACGGCCGACAACTGCTTATTTTTAATATTATCGGTTATCGGTCTGATAGCAAAATTAGGCCGATAAATGAAAGCCAATAAATGATGGATTATTTTGGTTTGTTGAACCACTTCACTTGCTCATTGCTGGCCATGTGGAGTTTTGATTGGTGCTTTCTGTGACATAGCACGAAGATGGCACGTGTTGCGGGCTTAAGAAGAGTATGCTAGTCTAGCGTCTGGGAGTTTTTCATTGTGAAAATAATAGGAATATTTATCGGCCATATATATATATAGGTTATCGGTCCCCAAATATAAAGAGTTATCGGTATCGGCCAAAATTTCCATATCAGTGCAACCCTAATATATATATATTGGGGATGCACCGATATGGAAATTTTGGCCGATACCGATAACTCTTTAAATTTGGGGCCCGATAAATATTCTTATTATTTTCACAATGAAAAACTCCCAGACCGCGGACATCTTGTCTTTGCGCTAGACTAGCATACTCATATATATCATGTGACCAATACAAAACACTTTATCAGCAAACTGAGGAGCTTGTGCAAAATTGACAGATACGCATTATGTACCAAAAAAGAAAAATACTATATGAAGGTCCAATAAAAGTTAATAACAACAATAACTTTATTAGGCATGGGCACAAGTACTCGATTGCTCGAGTATTTGAACGTGGCATCGATGATCGCTCATGAAAACGATGATCATGTGGGGTTTTTTTGTGGTTATGGCGGCAATTGGATATCTGGTTAGCATTAAAAGCGCCTTTGTAAGTAAAGACTATCTGCGTGTTAGATGTTGTGTTGAGCTACGCAAACCAGCATATGGCATCACATCAGTAACGTTACCATGCAGGATTCAAAAACAAACCGATTAACTCAGTAAATAATCAGTAAAAAATTTTGGTCAAGGGGGTTCGGCTGGCAAAAATGTTTGAAAACCCCTGCTCTAGCTAATAAAGCCATCCTGTCATGCTGTAAGCAGAAATATTTGTTCTTCGCTAGGTACAGTAGAAATGAAATATTGATAGCTCATTCTCACAAGAACAAAGCTGTGATTGAAAACACCAGCCAATATAAATAATAGATGTTTGGAAAATTACTGTCTGGAAGGAAGTTGCTGTTTCTTTTGGCTATGTACAGAGAAGCAGAGTTTCAATCTGAAGACAAGTTCACATTTCACTACAGTACTTTACACTTAAAACTGTCATGATCCTCAGCATCAAAGTCATTTTTGTTATTACTTGTAACCAACTGAACCCAAAGTGATTTTGCATTATTGTATGAAGTCAGTTGCTCTCAAATTCCACACAAGTGTCTTACATTAAAGAAAAAAATAGGCTCATTTTCCAGCTTCCCTAGAGTTAAACATCTGAGTTTTACGTTTTGGAATCCATTCATCAGGTCTCTGTGTCTGGCGGTACCACCTTTAGCATAGCTTAGCATAATTCATTGAATTTGATTAGACCATAAGCATTGCGCTCAAAAATGACCAAAGAGTTTTGATATTTTTTCTATTTAAAACGCTCTGTAGTTACACCGTGTACTAAGACAGACAGGAAATTAAAAGTTGGACTATTTTCAGGTGCAAAACCCTCTAAGTGCAACTGTTTGCATTTTTTAATCAGACTCACAAATCTGAAAGTATATAACGAACACCTCATTATGGGGAAAAAGAGTAATTAATGAGTTAATACACAAACATTAAACGATAACCACACTTTGATGTCGCTATAGGACGGAGTATCAGTGCAGTGCAAAGGTCATGGGTTCGATCTTAGGTAACACATACTGATAAAATGTATGTCTTAAAAAAGGAAGATGTCTTTGGATAGAAGCATGTGCCAAATGCAAAAATGCAAATAAATCTTACAGCACTTCTCCAAAACCAGCTAGGATGTAAACATGACAATCTGTAAAACAAACTAATCGAAAACGAAATTAAAAGCTAAACCCCCAGTCGACAGGTGTCCGTGTTTGTGAGCATGCGTGTTAAGCATCTACATTCAAATTAAATGTGACAAGGAAATCAGAAGCTGTCAAACATAATGTCACGGTGGCGTTGTGAGCAGAGAGGATAGAGACGGTAATGAGAAAGAAAATCGGATGTGCCGCCGTGCTCTCCAACCGGCTCAGATTGGCACGTTGACAAGCGGCCATAAAGCGCTGCTGGTCTGATGAATTCGTTCGCCAGGCGTTAATGAATTAGCACTTTCCTCCCCTGCCCACGCTCGCCTTTCCAGTCACGTCAAAGTGCTGGCAGAAAAAACAAAGGCTTAATGAAAGAGGAAAGCGTTAGGAAGCAGGGACCATGAGGCCAGGTATCGTCGCGTAACGCCCGCGGGAGGGTGAATAGGAAGCTCGATATGAAGTCATCTGCATCTGAAACTGTTTTTTTAGGAAAACAATAACCGGTGACACGGGACGGGAATACGCATCATCAATCACAGGAATATATTGAGGCGAGAGCCCCGCCACATTCAATGCGGTGACATTTCTACCGTCAGAAAATAAACGGAAATCACCCCGATCGAGAGAGAGAGAGGGAGAGAAAGTAATCTCAAGGAAACACTTCTCTGTGGATTTGATGGATGGCCGTCTTTTCCGGTGTCTCTCCGAGGCAGATCTCGTTTCTTCCTCTAAGTGCTTCATACCTGATCAAACTCTATTTCTGGCGACCAAAAACTCGAAGTGGACGGGGTGAGATATTCATCATAGCTGTTGGGTGTATGCATTATTTTTAAAGAACTGTAGAGATCTATGACTTATTTCATCCAATCGCAAAGTTGCATCTATATAAAAAAAACTATGAAAATTGAATCAAGCTGTGACAAATTCCTCATAATAAGCTGGGCGACAACTCACCTAATGCTTCACAATACATCCAGGACAATATTAATGCTAGACAGGGGATCATAGATTTCTCTCAGGAGGGCAGTAAGTAGGACACATTTATGGCTTTTCTACTCTACTGAGAAACAATCATCAATGGCACAACCTTCCCCATCTATCTGTCTATTTTATATAGTAAATTGACCATGAAGTATATACATTCACACTTTTTAAAACCACCCATTAATGTTACACTTTCAGCATTATGTCTATTGCAAATAGAAAAGGTGGCCCTGTAAGCATGCTAATCGATCATCTTGCCCTCTCGTCTTTCGGATAAAACGCCAATATTGGATTGAAGAAACATGATGTTAAGCAAGTCGACTAATGTCATTTCCTTCAGTAATCTATCACCTGTTACACCTGTATGCTAATAAGAAAGAGAGTCATGTCAACCTCACGTCAATCAATGCATGGGTCACGATGTGCGCTTGTTTTCTCGGACAGAATTATGATGACCTTGAGTGTTATAGTAAAAAACATTACTTAAAAGTTAACCATAAGGAGCTGATATGTGAAATGTGTTATGCTGCGTTCACACCAGCAGCGGTAGAGGCGTCATGCGTGAGTGATTTTAATGTTAAGTCAATGTAAAGACGCATTTACACGCATCTGGAGGTCTCGCGGCACGAATGAGGCATTTGGCGCGGTAGATGCGAATCCGCCTAATTCGCGTGTCTAGTTCGCGCGAATGACGCAAATTGAGCAAATTTTTCACAAGTTGAAAAATCTGAACTTTGGCGGAAAATCGCGCCGCGTTAACCAGTCAGGAGCTTGCTCTAGTAGTGACATGATTACATGACATGAATTTCCACGTGAATGTCTCAAATAAATAGAATTTCACGTGCGAATGAAGCCAGTAAACTCAAAATGTTCAAGCGTCCAGCTACGTGCAAATAGCTTGTTATTGCCGCCTCTATCACGTTTGGTGTGAATCCAGCATTGGGGGGGGGCATAAATGATGGTGGCTTACAAGGCATATTTACAGAGGGCGTCAATAAAAAAAAACTTTTTACAGTACTTAAAGTGATTTTTCATGTGAAAAAGCCTATATTTGTATGTCCATGTGCTTTGTTTGAGCTTTATGTCCAACAAATACCCCCACCCAACTATTACCACTATTACCTATTATGAGTTATATTTTGGTGCATATTTTTAAAGACTGAAAACCCAAAATGCTTGTATTGTTGCAGCTGTGTATGTAATGGTTAAAAGATGATTTAAACGAACAGTCCAAAGACCAGTAACATCCTAAATTGACGTTGGATTTATTTTAGTAAGTCCTTGCTCTTCCAAGCTTTATAATGGTAGAAAACAGGGATAAGGGAACAGCATCTGGCTTTGAAGTCCAAAAAACGACAGTGGTTCAGTGGTTCATGTAGGTTGTCTACAAAAAAAGGTTGGTGGTTCAATCCCCGGCTCCACCTGACCAAGTGTCAAAGTGTCCTTGAGCAAGACACCTAACTCCAGCTGCTCCGGATGAGCTGGATGGCGTCTTTCATGGCTGACACCGCCGTCGGTGTATGAATGTGTGAGTGAATGGGTGAATGTGAGGCAAATTGTAAAGCGCTTTGTATGGCAATTGGTCTATGAAAGCGCTATATAAGTGCAATCCATTCCATTTACCAAAAAACGTGCATCCATCCTTCACAAAGGTAATCCACAAGGCTTCAAGGGGTGAAAAAGGTCTTTTGCATATAATCGATGCCATTTTGTAAGACAAATATCCATATTAGTGTTGGGCGATATGACCTATTTTGAGATCGTCCTATCGTCAGCCTGTGAGATTGGCGATACACGATAGTATCGGGGGGCGTGGCAGTAGTTTACTCATTTTTTTATTTGTAAATTTTTTACTCATTTTAACAAGTCACTTGATGGGTGGACAAAAAAGAACAAGAGCAACACCGTCATGACCGCAACCTTCTTAAAACTGATGCCATTAATGCGAGCGCTTCATTAAAACCCTAACCATGATTGCTTAATAACTGTAAAAACATGCATCTGCGCGCACGCACGCACACACACACACACGTGCTCGCACATACAATTCAATGCATTTGTTTAGTGCTGCTGTTGCAGAAGACTACACGTGTCAAGCAGTGGTGCTCTCATGAGGTGCCTTTTTAAACGCATCGATCATATTTTAAACACAATCATATTTTAAACACGAGGGACCTGTTGCTACAACTCATTGAAATGCATATCATACACAGGATTAATACCTAGTGATCTGACTTCAGACAGCGCAAGCTCTCTCTGCACGTACGCGAGAGTGAGAGAGGCGCCAATATGCAGCGGGTCATATTTTAAACAAAAAGTAAAGTTTGCCTCAGCTCGCATGAAACGCATTAAACTGAACAAATACATAAGGATTACAGTTTAGTTTATGTTTAGACTTCGGACAGACATGAGAGCGCATGCACGTGAGACAGAGAGAAGCGCAGCTGCTCATTATGCGGCGCGCTGGATTTAGTGCTAGAAGGAGTCCAAGACACGCGCATTAAGTGTAGGTACGTGCAAAAAGGAATTCTCTCTTTACAAGCTCTCCGCGCAAAGTGAAGACCACAAACCCTCATGCGAGGAAAAGCATGCATTGTGGATGTAAATGTTAAACTATGATGATGATGATAATAATAATAATAATAATAACCATTCGCCAACTATCGTCATGACTATCGACCTGCCATTGGCGATATGTCTGAAGATCGTCGATACACGATACTATCGTCTATAAGCACAACCCTAATCCATATAATAAACTTACAAACTATAATAAATAGCTTCCTGTAAAGACGCCATCTTGGACTCTTTTTTACCGCTATAAGCTTGAAAAAGCAAGAACATTTACTAAAATAACTTCAAATGTGTTCGTCTGAAAGATGATGGAAATATGTATCTCGAGTTGCTTAAGGGTGAGTAAATCATGGGGTAATTTTAATATTTGGCTGGAGTATCGCTTTAAATAACTTTAAGTCAATTTAGGATGTTTCTGGTCTCTGACCTATTCATTTAAATCATCTTTTAACCCTTACATACACAGCTGCAGCAATACAAACATTTTGGGTTTTCAGTCTTTTAAACATTTCGGCGTTCTAAAATAACCAATTTAAATTCATTTTGACACCCACTGAAAATAAAGTAGCATGTTATTTGATACATTTTGTTTAGTGAATGTTCATTGCTTCATGTAGAGATTGCCTTGAGGTATCATCACAGCATCCCGGCTTGACATATTATGCCATCTATTCAAAGTTCACCCCGAACAACCAACTACCCTTCAGTGTTCTTGTACATTTCTCCTCCAATTCGGTTTCATTTTGGCACCCTGATGTTTCTCTGCAGCCCTCCATCTTTTCGTTCTCACCTCCCTCTCACTCCAAATGACAAATAAACCTGACAAAAGTCTGTGCGAATCTCTTGGCATGATCGCCCACAGAGGAGCATCAACATCAATCAACCTGTGATGAGGTCTTCACAAACACAATTATATGCATAAACACAAGTCAAGTCCAAGGAATGTAAATGTGGGTGATGCTGTTTAAACAAGGATGGAATTACATGGATTTACATGCGGGGCTGAGATGGGTTGCCATGTGTGTATTAAACATGGGCTCCAGATGTGCGAGATTATATCTCAAAAACAACACCTGGGTCACACCGTTTGGCCCCTGGGTGTATTGTGTGACTCCTGAAAATACAAACATGCTAGCCTAAAAGATTACAGCCTAAGACAGAGTCTAACTACAGAATCCAAACACAGCAACATACAATATGTAAAAAACAATATCCTCTATGGCAATAATGGAAAATATGCTATGAGTTAGATTTTCGAAGGCAAGTATCACTAATGCCATTTCTTAGCAGCAACACCCGGCAACCATCCCAACATTATGGTGGCCTGGAGCTGTCACTCATACTGTATGACTCTGGACAACAAAACCAGTCAAAATGGTTATTTTTATAGGATTAGGTTTGGTAGGATAGGACAATATTTGCCCGACTTATAACTCTTTAAAAATCTGGAATCTGAGGGTGCAAAAAAATCTAAATATTGAGAACATCTCCTTTTTGTCCAAATGAAGTCATTAGCAAAAAATATTACTAATGATAAATAAAATTTTTATATATTTACGGCAATAAGTTTACAAAATACTTTCATGGAACATGATCTTTACTTAATATCCTAATGATTTTTGGCATAAAAAAAATAACATTTTTACCCATACAATGTTTTTTTCTGGCTATTGCTACAAATATACCTGTGCGACCTATGACTGGTTTTGTGGACCAGGGTCACATATTTTGATCAACAAATCCAATTAATAATCCTGCTGAAAAAATTCCAGCTCTGAAATCTGATTGGTTGAGCCATGTTGTGAAATTATTTATGCGATCACAGGTGTGTATCAGAGTTCGATATGAATTTGCCCATCACTGAAAAATCTGATTACATGAACACTGACCATTATGCTGCATTCATAACCATAAACAGACAGTTAAGCTATTAAAACTATATTACTTACATTTACACATTTGCCATATGATTTTATCTAAAGCGACATAAGAATTTTTTTTCTAAATGTATTTTACACAACCATGGGTTAAAATGACAACACAACTACACATTGAATATTTATTAACCTATGCTCATGCTGGATTTTTTTAACCCATATTTAGTTGCACCTATATTTACATTTCACACAACAATGGTTTGAAACAACCCAGCAAGGTACATTGTTCAAGGTATACAGTACATATGTATACATTTTATCGGTACACGATCAGAAAAAAGGTACAAGAAGGTACAAAAGTTGTCATGGGGGGCGGTACCTTTTCAAAAAGTACACTTCTGTACCTAAAAGGTGCATATTGGTACCTCAAAGGCACGTATCTGTTCCAAAATGGTACATACTACGACCTTTTTAACCTGTTAGGCTTATGTCATAGCCAAAAAAAAAATGGACACAGTTCATGAAGCCTTTGCACTAAAAGCATTGGAACACTTGGAAGTTTATTGTGTAGTCAAAATACTATCATAATGAAAACATTTGTAATAAAGAGCTAAATAATACATTAACACAATAACTCCACAAAATATCTTTATTTATACTTCCAATCCTTCTTTCCAAGCGCTCCAGAGCATCTGCCCAAACTGTTCATCACAAAATATTACTTTGGGATTTCACAGACACAGTCAAATATTTGTGAAGTTGCAACGTTATTTTCCATTTTCTTAATTCGCATTTAATTAAACTCACTCTCACTCACTCTCATCCAAACCTAATGGGAGTTAAATTCCTCTATAACAAAGTGTTGGAGACACACAGGCAGGCTGTGAACATAGTCAGGAAATGAAGCACCTCATTCAGAGTCTTTGAAGAGAATTTGACGTCTGACCCCTGCTGATTACACACTGTGTATATATGTGTTTGTGTGAGACACTTTACCATACGCACTGGGACCTAATCCTAAAAACCTGTGGTAACATAAGGGTAAGTGTGAGATAATGAGAGAACAGGGCTTTAGTGGCCCACAGAGACTTAGTGAAAATGTACTGTGATTGTACCATGGTTTACTGCTAGAGTCTTTAGTAGTACCGTGGTATTCCTGGAAGCATCTTTAGATATTATGAAATTACCATGGTACTTATGTAGTACTTTGGTGGATGTCTAAGTTAAAGAGCAGTATAATTTAATATGATTAATGTATCACAATACTACCACTGCATATTTTGCAGGGGTAACTTGGCTGCCGAGAAAGACTAAAAAAGCTTTAATGGCTAAAACAGGCTTAAATTTACAGGACATTTAGGGGTGGGGTTATCAGATACAGCTGGAAAAATAAGTATTTGACACATCAGCATTTTTATCAGTAAGGGGATTTCTAAGTAGGCAAAATTTCCACCATATGTAGCCATCAACCAAATATTGAATTTATACAAAGAAATCAAAGCATTTAAGTATACAAGTTGAGTCATAATAAATAAAGTGAAATGACACAGGGAATAAGTATTGAACACATGAAGAGAACAATGTGCAAAATGGCATGGAAAGCCAGGAGATCACCTAAAATCTGTCAGTATTGAGAGAGAAACTCTGACTAATTGATATCAGCTGTTTTAGTCCTAACACAGGAAAGACTTCATGATTGGTCAAAGCAAAGAACTCTCTCAAGATCTTCGTATTGTTATTGTTGAAAAGCATTTTGATGGGAATGGTTATAGGTGCATCCAGAATGCTGAATGTTCCTGTGAGCACTGTGGGGGCCATTAACCGTAAATGGAAAGAGCATCACTTCACCATAAATGGCCACGATCAGGTGCTCCACGTAAGATCCCTGTCCGAGGAGTCCAAAGAATAATCAGGAGAGTTCTCCAAGAGCCAAGAACCACTCGGACAGAACTTCAGGAAGACCTTACATCACTAGGTACTGTTTTTTCAAAGACAACTATAAGCAATGCACTGAACCGCCATTGCATCCATGCACACTCACCACGCACATTTTTTCTTTAAATATATAAACATAAAATATATTTAAAATGAATAAGAACAGACCCTCTCATTTTTGTTAAAGATCAGATTCAGAACGATAATCAAAAAATACACAAAGTATTTACTGCTTTTGGATCCAAAAATGCTACAGTATTTTATAAGGCGAGTAAGAGCGGAAATATGGATTGCCGTAAAAACTCTTCATTGGCAGGGAAGCGTTTTCTCTTAATTGACGAGATCCCTGCCATTGACGAGTTGAGTTAAGGGTACAGGGAGCCATTTTGGACACAGCTGTAGATACCTTAAGTGCATTAAGAAATTCACAAAAGATTTGCAAAGTCAGCCAATCGACTGAACGACAAAGTCTTACCAGACACACAAGCAAAAGTTTTATATAAATAAAGTTATCACTTAAACTCTGATCTCTTAAAATCCTTAAATTCCTTATGGCTTAACTTGCAGAGCATGCCAAAAACTAAAATCTTTAGGAATTCAAATATCAATATTAAAAATGCCCATGTAGGACATAATTCTTGATTGATTGATTTCTTTCTGT